>NC_067145.1:43814300-44115651 GCF_903995435.1 Acomys russatus
CTTGCCCTGCCTTCCCTCAGGGGAGGATTGTAGCCTGGAAGTGCAAGGCAAATAAGTCCTCGCCCCCCGCCCCCAAGTTGCTTTTGGTCATGGTGTCTAACATAGCAGCAGAAAGCAATCTAGAACAGTCATTCATTGTGTGTGAAATGTTGATCACACTCACATGCTAGAGCAAATGTGTAGTGTGAGGACTTGGTGTAGGTATAAAGGTTGGGGTACAGCTCTGATTTCTTTTTCCAGTGTCTGCTGTGTACCCACACCTGGATGTCTTAGTGACTCCTCTGACCCAGGATACCATGAACTAAACCTGTCATCTGTCTCCAGAGCTCCTCTTTACTCCCTGTCAGCATCAATAGCGCCACCAATGTAACAGGCTCTTCTCAAGTCACCTGATGAATTCTGTTTGTCTAACTCATTTCCAAAGATGTTAATCTACATATTAACCCACTGTTATTCACTAGTCAGTTCTCCCCAAAGGGTGTATGTATTGAAGGCTTTAAATATCTCTTGAGTGAAGAAAGATTATAAGGGTACTAATTTCATCCAGAGATTAATCTGTTGATGACGTTGCAGCTGAATGATCTTTTAGAAGGTGGGGCCTGGTTGGAGGACAGACGTCACTGAAGGAATGTCTTTGAATATTTTCCCTTCCTTTGCTCTCCATCGCCCTCCGTACTTCACTCTCTCCTCTCCTCTTCACCCTTTCTCCACTCCTATTTGCCATGAAGTGAGCTTTGGTCTTCCAAGTCATTTCACCAGGATCACCATGTTCTGTCTACTATAGGTCTATAAGCAACAGATCCATCCTACCATGGAACCATTTAAAGCACGAGCGGAAATAAATCTTTCCCTGGGTAAACTGTTTCTCTCAGGTGTTTGTCACAGAGATAATAAAACACCGAACACACCCTACCTGCGGATCTGTTAAGAAAGAGCTGGGTCACCCTACTTCTTAAGTGTACCTGGAGTCCAGGTGCTCTTTCCCGCCTTCTCTGTACTTTCTGCAACCTTCAGTTTGTTCCTGGCTCCCCAGATGCTAGTCAAGGGAAACAGCATCTCACCAACTTATTGTTTGGAATTGTCCTTTATAAATACCAACCTAATAATGCTTGTCCTATTAAAAGTGGTCGTTAAGGCCTGGGAAGATGGCTTTGTGGATACAGCGCATGCCAAACAATTGTAAGGACAGGAGTTAAGATTCCCAGAGCCCGAGCCAATGCCCAGCAGATGTGGTAGCTGCTCACAATTCTGCTCAGAAGGCAGACACAGGGAATCCTGAAGCAAGCCAGCAGCAGACTAGCCATATGGGAGAAGTATTGGTTCAATCGAGAGCCCCTTGGGGTTGGAGAGATGGCTCAGAGATTAAGATCACGGGTTGCTCTTGCATAGGACCCCAGTTAAGCTCCTAGAAGCCACACAGTGGCTCAAAACAATCATAACTTCAGTTCTAGGGCATCCAGCAGCCTCATCTGGCTTCTGTAGGCACCAGGCACACATGTGGTGCACATACATATAGACAGGCAAAAGACTCATACATATAAAATAAAAATAAATATATCTTTAAAGGGTGTGTGTGTGGGTCCTGCTTCAATTATTAAGGTATAAAGTGATTGAGAAACACTTCCAATGTTGGCCTCTAGCCTACAAACACGCACATACATGCGCCTTCACATACTGAATATACACACTCACACCACACATACACTCACACACTGAAGCATGTGTGGCCCTTTCACCTCTTCTTTTCACAAAGAAAGTTAGGTCCATCTTTGCTTGAAATTCCTTTTGTAACTTTTGCAGTGCTGTGTTTCCTAAGAGACTTTGGTTGTTCCTTCCTCTTCTTTGACTCTCCCAAGCCTACAATGGTGCCTAGGACACAGTGCTTCTGAGTCTGCTCTGATGAGTGACAAAGCTGATTAATGAATTACATCCCTATACCTACTCAGCTTCTGGTTTTCTTACTATCAACTTCCCTTCTCAATTTTCTCCAAATTTCGACACTTAGAAGAGGATCCATGAAGATACATAAAGGATAGATAGATAGATAGATAGATAGATAGATAGATAGATAGATAGACAGCAAATAAATTCTTACTTTGTTAGTAGAAGGGTAGAAAGACGGGATCCAAAAGTGCTTATGTAAAGTTTGACCTATCAGTATGAGGAGATCACAAGGAAGTGTCTCTCTGATTTGTGAAGTAATAGGTCAGCTGATTATATACCAGGCATTAGTTCCTAGAAAATAAAACTGTCATAGTGTATATTTTTATTTAGCTCATTGTACTCATTATAGAATGGTGCAGAGTAAAACAATGTTTACACTCTCTTCTTAATTAAAAAAAAAACAATCATCTTCATAGTTCACCAAGTAAATTTCTAAATGAACCACATAGCATGGCATGGTATAACTTGAGTTGTGTGGCCTTCCACCCAGAGCACTGCATTCCTTGGTTTATAAAATGGGAACCAAAAGGTCCTTTCTACCCAACTCCCAGATTGTTGTGGCTCAAGAGCTCAGAGTAATGTAATCCAAAATATAATGAAAAGGTCAGTGCAAGCCAAGGGCTTAGGCCACCGTCCAGAACTCCCAACATCTGTCCCTCATCCCCAACATTCTCTACTCCTGATGTGTCTCGGCAACTCTCCTGTGTTGGTGCTGCTTTCAGATGCATTTTCACCCGAAACACTCTCTCTGTGAAAACTCAATAGTATTGCTTAGAATGTAGAAAGCGTTCATATTAGGGTGGCCATGAAGACTAAGCAGATAGCACATCACTCCTAAATCACCAGCAGATGCGCTTATGTCTGAAAAGAATGTTGTGGCTCAGGTTATATAGACCAGGGACAAAAAGTAAAGGCTCCAAGAATGGAGGCGTGGACACTTTAACATTTGCTTTACTAGTCATCTTTGGAAGTATACAACTTAGGTTATTTTTAAATCTAGTATATTTTAATCTTCATATTTTACACATCAACTGAGTTCTACTGATATCTGCCAACATCTAAGTCACGTATTTTAAGACGCATGACTATGACGTGCAATTCATAAAACATGATGGGGTGCATATTTTCATATTCTTAAGTCCTCTCTCATTGGGCTCCACTGGCAAGCAGCGCATTCAGGGGTTTAAAGAGAAAAGACACTTTTGTAAAGGAACAGAGTGGATATGACGTAAGAGAGAAAACAAACACAGAATAGAGGAGCTAATGACGAATCCAGCCCCATTCTCTCCCCCTCCCCGTGAACATACTGTTCCAGCTTTTTTGCATGCGACTAAATTCTGGTCACGTTATAAGTGTGAGCCATTCCCAAACTTTATCTGTCAATGTGGACAATACTTTACACCCTTTCCCCATCCTTTCCATTGGTGGAAAAGTTGTCTCAAAAATGGTCAAGCCGTGGGGTGCTGGGGTGATTCGCTTCTTTTAGCTGGTACCACCTGTTAATCAGGAACACGGGTTGAGTAAGAAATAAACTCCCGCAGTGCTCTGCTTTTGAGCTTTTCAACTGTACCTGCTATGCAGTAGCCAGACAGCTTATCTAACACAAACGTCTCAAAATATCACCAAAACCACCACTATAACTCATGCACAAATTAATGGCTCATATCAAAGTTAGAGGTTCTGGAGAATTATGCATCAAAATTCTATTTTATGCCAATATTTAAATTTTACTTGCTTCCCCCAAATTAAAACAGCTCAGGGAAGTGGAGAAGTGGCTTGGGAACACCATGCATCAGAAATACTCATTGCAGAAACTCTATAAATTGGCTTGCACATCAGTTTAAACTACCTCACAGGGAAGAATGTGGAAACCATTTCTAAGAAGATCTAGCAGTAGCACAGGACCCACACAGTAACCCTGGTGACAATAATGCGTCAGCTCTTCCTCAGCATACCTCTTGAGAGTGCCCAGGCACTCAAGGAGTTCTATCAAGGTAAAGAGGAAGGAAGCAATGATAGAAAAAGAAAGAAAAGGTTCCCTGGGTTAATAATATCCTCGTCTATGATGTCATATTAGAGGGGTATCTCAAACTGAGCAAGAAATGTCTGTCATGTGGAACATTGGTGTTGGTGGCCGTAAAATGTGACTAATGTTCTGTATCTAATGCAACCCTTAATTCTACTAATACCACCTCTCCACTGAGTTCTCCAATACCAAAGAGATGGATACATGGTAGCAAGCTCCTGGGAATCAAAATTCAGTAGATATACAGAGGCTATTGCTGCGTCCTACTCACCCTGAGGAAACTAGGAGATACCCAAGGGCCTAGATTGACCCAAAAATGCAAATAAAAAGAAAACTAGTGAGTGCTCCCCAAAAGACCCTTGAAAATTAACCTTTTAGGCTCCTACTACAATGCACTTACTCTCTCCCAAAGACTTTCTTGTCCTTGGTGGCCAACATTGGAACATTTCAATATTCCGGTTGAGGTGGAGGTAATCAGTTCTTGTCTCTTCCCCTTTTCTTTCTTTTGTTTTTCATTCATTAATTTATTTAATCACCTTACAGCCTGATCGCCTGATCTAGGCCCACCCTTCCTCATCTCCTAGTCCCACCCTCACAACTCCTCTTATCATTTCCCCCTCTACTTTTCAGAGAAGAGGAGCCCCTCCCCATGGGTACCAACCCACTCTGGCACATCAAGTCCCAGTAGGACTAAACACATCCTCTCCCACTGAGGCCAGACAAGGCAGCCCAGCTAGGGGAAAGGGATCAACTGTTAGCTGGTGGTGGGGGGTGGAGGGGTGGAGGGCAGTCACTTCCCCTTTTGACATTACCCTGACTGTGCTAAACTTCACTTAGCTGGTGATACAAACTGAGCCTAAATCGGAAGGATCTCTTAAGTCATAAACCAACTGAGGGCAAGACTAAAGGACAGCAAAAATCATGACTCAGGACTTAACATGAGAAAAGAGATCCATGCAGTTTGGTTGGCACATGAAAACCAGCAAGGAGGAGTGTGTTTGGAAAATTGTATGACAGATGCCCTCATACGTTCCATTCACACTATCACTATACACTGACTGATCACTTCTTAATTAAGTTTGAGTACTTGTTTTAATCTCTGAAATATAGAGGCTTATAATTAATTGTGAATTATAAAGGAGCCCAGTCCCCGTGGCCTGTACCAATGGAACATGTAAAGCCAAATGCATTCTGGTATTGTGAATGGAGCATCTCAGACTCCTGGTTGTTAAAGCAGAACCTTTGAGGAAGTTGAGATAGAAAAATCATGTAGCAGCCTTACCTACAGTGAAATACAGTTTTCATGTTGCACCTGCTTGGTCTCTGCCACTCTAATTCCTAACTAGACTTGAAATTCTGTGACAAAGGTGGCAGTAGTATATCCACTATTTGGCAGCTATCCGTCTCCCTCAAGCCCCTTATAGTCCACTCCAGGACTGCTTGTGAGAAAGTCAAAGATTCTTGAGTTAACTGTAAGGACATCTTTATCATTTTTTTCATCCTTTCATGTCTTTGGACAATGATCATAGTAATATTCAACTCCTACAGTCTTAAAGCTGTAGCCAATCCTTTTCTCACCAAATAGCTTACCAGTATATAATGTTCCTGTATTATAGAAAGAAATGTTGGGTATCTCTTTTAGTAGGTAGAAATAGATCAAGGAACTTCACAGATGCGGGTTAGGAAGACAATAGTGAGCACTATCAGGCATGATTCCTGGCCATATTTGCCTATTCTTGATAAAAGAGAAGAAAGGTGAATAAATATTATTGAGATATTGATTAACAGTGGTAAATGCTCTGAAATTCAAGATCAGATCTAGAGTATAAAAAGGAATAAAGTGGAGAGAACTTCCTTTTGGATTGAGGGTTCTGGGGATGTTCTCTGGGGAAATGACACACTGAGTAGAGCTGGCAGGTGAAGGTAGAAGTGTGAAGCCATAGAGACGCAAAGGCTCCAAGGCAAGTAAGATGCTGGTTTAAACGAAATGCTCACCCAGAGCTCTGGTTTCTCATGGCTAACCAAGCATTTCAGCACTTCCCTCGGCTCATGCCCACTAACCCAGCACTGCTTCTCTCTGTGCACACAGGTCTTCCCTCTTCCCCTCGCGTTCAGTCCCCACTGATGCTGTGCCAGCTACCCATGCCGCCTGCTTGAAAAGGTGATGAGGAATTCTGTAGTCCAGTGCTTGATATATTTGAGACACTGTCCGGCTTGCTGACTCTTCCTCTGTGATACTTTCTCCTCCCTGGGGTTTAGGAATACATTATTTTTTTCTGTTAGCTCCCTCTCTAGACATCTTTTCTGTCAGCCCACAGAGAGTTTGTCACTGTATATCCCATCCCTGAGCACTTTCTTTTTCTTTCTTTCTTTCCTTCTTTCTTTCTCTCTTTCTTTTTTGGTGTGTGTGTGTGTATGTATGTATATGTATACATACATAGCTTTTGCTTTGTTTTTATTTATGTACATAATTAAGATTACATCCCAATTGTTATCCCCTCACTTGTATCTTCCTGTTCCCACCCTCCCTCCCTCTTTCACCCTATTCTCTTTCCTTTATGCCTGTGACAGAAGGGGACCTCCTCCCCCACCATATGATCACAGCCTATCAAGTCTCATCCAGAGGGCCTGCTTCCCCTTCCTTTGAGTGTCACCTGGCCTCTCTACCAAGGGGAAGTGGTCAAATAAAGGGCACCAGAGTTGATGTCAGAGTCAATCCCCCAATCTCCACAAAACTGTGGATAATGTGCTGTCCATTGGCTAGATCTGAATAGGAGGAGCACTTTATTTCTTAATCATGAAACTTTTCCCAGGCATCTTCTCTTACTCAAGGTCTGATGAATAAATCTCAATCTGTCTCTCTTTCTGTTCTCTGTCTCTGTCTCTGTCTCTGTCTCTGTCTCTCTCTCTCTCTCTCTCTCTCTCTCTCTCTCTCTCTCTCTCTCTCTCTGTGTGTGTGTAGTATATCTATATTACTACATATAATTTTAAGTACATATAAAATAATGATTTCTTATGACTTTTCAAATATCCTTAGCATTATTTGTTCCTTCTTCCTCCCTCTCCTTCTCTATTGACCTCTCTTTTAAAGGTCCATAGAGACACTGCCCCTTCTCCCTAACCTCTGCATATCATATGTGTCCTGCTATTTACTTCCCTAGCACTCTCTCATTCCTCACCCGACTATGATCCCCTTTCACTGTCTTGACTTCCTAGGTTACTTGAGGGTTTAGATTCACATCTGAAGATTTGGAGCTAGTAACCACAGATGAGAGATAACATGCAATGTTTGTCTTTCTGTGTCTGGGTTACATTTATCAATATATCAGAGGGGTTCAAGAGACTTAGAAAATCAAATAGGCTATTGATGTTGCTCTCAGTTGCCTCCCAGTAATTAAAGGTAATTCCCTATCTCTCAAGACACCATATACTTTAGACACAGGACTCAAAGGATTCGAGCTGAATCAGACTTGGAAGTCTCCTTCTTAAGGACTAGTGTTCATAGCACTGGAAGATGATATGCAAGCTTCCAAGGAAAGAAAAAAAAATCAATAGTCCCACACAGCTGTGATACTAATGAACCACAACAAAGACTAGCATGGCAAGATGCACCTAAAGCTGCACTAGTGGCACTGATGTCTTGGTAGTAACCAACAGTTATCTGATTGGATTTAACTGTTCACTAGGAGGGAAACCATGCTTGGTACTGTAAACCTAGACAACTACCCAGGTAGTGAGGTCATCGACCTTAGGAGAGAACCTACTTCTGCCACTTTACTAGACCAGCGTAATTCCTAACTTCATTCTAAATATGTATTCTTATCCTCATAGACAAGAGTATCTCTCAACCCTTATCAAACATGATTCTCTTTGCAGCAGAGGGGGACCATTATAGAAAACACAAAGAACAACTGATCATGTGTTACCCAGCTTCATAGGCTAAATCTACAAAACTACCATAGCACGTAAAGTTCAGGAAACTTTGTAGAAAATGTGGAGAAAAAACTGCAGAAGCCAGAGGCCCAACGTATCTTTTATGAGGTGCATATCATTGAAATGACAAGGAAAGCCAGGCATGGTGGCACATGCCTTTAATCCCAGTGCTCTGGAGGCAGAGGCAGGTGGATCTCTGTGGGTTCGAGGCCAGCCTGGCATGAAGAGTCCAGGAGAGCCAAAGCTACACAGAGAAACCCTGTCTTGTAAAACCAATAAAAAACAAAAAACAAAACAGAAGGAAAAAGAAAAGGAGGAGGAAGAGGAAGAAGGAAGGAAGAAGAGGAGGAGGAAAGAAAAAAAAATAAATGACAAAGAAGCTATACTCATGATAGCTTAACAATATGGCTGTCTAAACAAGATCTTAACAATGACAGTACCAATAAATATTATAACATGGAGTCCCACCACTAGACAAAGAATTATAGGCAACGAGAGAGAGAGAGAGAGAGAGAGAGAGAGAGAGAGAGAGAGAGAGAGAGAGAGAGAGAGATGCACAAACACACAGAATTAGTCATTCCCAGGGATGAGCCCCCTAATTTGTTATTTGGTATCAAGTAGTCAGTACTGAAATCGTATATATACAATCAAATCTGTGTGTGTGTGTGTGTGTGTGTGTGTGTGTGTGTGTGTGTGTGTAAGAGAGAGGGGGAGAGAGAGAATGTAAAACAACAATATTTAAAAAGAGGCTATGAATTTGAGAAGGGGTAGTTGTGTAGGGAAGGGTTTGGAGAGAAAGGATTATTTTATTTTAATTAAAACATTAATATTTCTGTGTTCAAGCTACAGCAGCAATATTCACAATAATTAAAATATAGAAGCATCCCTCAATCCCTCAGATGAACTGATATGCAAAATACAGCATATCACTACAGTGATATTCAGTTTTGAAGTGGGAAAACACTCTGACATAGGTTACAACATAGTGAATTCAGAGATGTTCTAAGTGACACAAGTCAGTCACCAGATGGCAGATACCATATGATTACGTTTATACAAGGTATGTTGTCTAGGAAGAAACACGGAGTGCTCATGACAGCCAGAAAGCAGAAACGAAGGTATTTGAGACAGAGTCTACCTCTCTAGGGAATATCCCTGTCATCCTCTTCCTCCAACTAGGCTCAACCTCTTAGTTTCTGCCATCTGTCAGCAATGCCAACAAAATACTATGTCATTAACCTACTTACTGATCCACCAGTGAAGTCAGAGCCTCATGACCCACTTCCCCAAAGTCCTGCCTCTGAACTTGGTACATTATCACAAGAATATATATCCTAGGGCTAACAGATAGATATGATTCTATAGATATATAAGGTAAAATAGTTAAATAAGGTCTTTAAAAGCCTCAGAGAGCTACAAAATATGGCATTTAAAGATGTTTTTATTATTATAAAGATGCTTTGACAACAAGACAAGTTAACTCCTGGCAACACCCAGCCTACCTCAAAGAAGATGATAAGCATCAAAGAACCTCCTTATGGAGACGGCTTCAAATGCAGCAAACCAGCCACTGGGCAAAATGTCATCATTTCTGCCACAGACAGAATTATGCCTAAAAATGGGCAAGCTTGGATGCAGGCAGAGTAGACAGCCAAACTCTGCCAAGACAGGGTAAGCTTTGTAAGTTTTATACACTTCTTTAGAGAAGGCCTTGGAATCACAAAATGACCCAAGGTGATATGTTGGAAAGCAAGATAAAATGTCAGTTGGATGATGTGCTGGCTTACAACATGAGCATGAGTCAGGTTTCTCGGGTTTTTACTGGAATCTTCCTTGTAATTCTGAGCTCATGTTCTGCCCATTATGTTCCCAGTATTACACAACACCAATAGAGTCCTTGTTTCAAATGCTGGCTTTTCCATTTCTTCTTGCTACTCCCACAATAGCCTATTGCATCTCTTTCAAAGGCTTATTTGTCTCTCTTTTTCTTCTCCTTTCAGTCTTCAATTTTGGGTGAGGGGTTTGGTATTCATATAATTATAAACATTTTATCCTCCTTTGAGGCCCCTGGAGAGAAGGGTAGATTTCATTCATCTCTACAGTGAGCTTTTGGTACCCCGTATCAACAGGTATTGAAATTTAATGCTATTGAGCCCTTTTGTGATTACTGAGGAGGATCTCATGAATTCAGAGATGGTTGACAAAGGCTGGAGAAATGGCTTTGGGGTTACCTTAAGCACTGTCCTTCCAGTGGACCCAACTTCAGTTCTCAGCATCCACAGCAGGTAGCTCACAGCTCATTGTAACTCCAGTTCCATGTGATCTAGTGCCCTCTTCTGGCCTCTGTGCACATCTGCACTCATGTGCACATGCTCCCCCAGATACTCACAGAATTTAAAATAAACAAACACTAAAAAAGAGATGGACAAAGTTATTATAGCCTCTTGGTGACTAAATTAGGGCTAACCTATGCTTATGGTAAAAGAGGATATGCCATTCTCTCTCTCTCTCTCTCTCTCTCTCTCTCTCTCTCTCTCTCTCTCTCTCTCTCTCTCTGTGTGTGTGTGTGTGTGTGTGTGTATTGCCTTCTCCCTCTACATATAGATTTGATTTCTTAGGATACCCATGAGATTTTTATTTTTCTTCCCAAACTTCAAGAATCTACTATCTTGTTTTCTACACTTTATGTAGCACTTTCTCCCTATCTCAGGAAGGAATCTGGGTCATGGCTGCAGGCAGCTGCGTGGAGAAGAGCCTGTGTGGGGGCCACAGCTGCAGATCTCTGGACCATGATGTCAGCCTTGATGGCACCACAGTCTGGGATTTGTCTGAGTAGTTTTATAGAAATGATGAAATCCAATTTGTATTCAATTATTGTTTTGATAATTTGGTGGTTTAAAATAATTTTCCAATGGTGTTTTAAAATTTATTTTCCTTTGATTTTAACCACCCTCTTAGTGCAGTGATTAAATTCAACTGATTAAAGCTTATAAATGTGAAAAATTTGCCATACCCATAACAAAAAAACTACTTCCGTGAAGTGTGCACTGAACTTTCAGTTCCTTTCCTCAGTAGATGCCTGGAGATGAAATATTCGTGATAAAGTAAGAAAAGAGCACTTATAAACCCAGCAAGCTGAGTGTCAGGCATCAGGCTACACACCATGGCAAAATAAATAAAAGAAATGCTGAGGGATGGAGCTAGGAAGAGGATAGGCTATCTGGAACCCCAGGGACGTGAAGGGTATGAAGGGACAGGAGACGGAGATGGGCAGGATAATTATGCATCCATAGCTTTGACTCTAAATACTGCTTGGCTTGCGTCATGCCCTGCTAAAGGCAGTAGAAGCAGAATATCACATAAGGGGTGTTGTTGTTGGGTTTTGTTGTTGTTGTTGTTGTTTGGTTTTTGTCAATCACAAGAAGGAAGACCTGGTTGTCTATCTGTCAGACTGTATGGAGGGAATGCCAGAACAGTTCCCAGCCAGAACATGCTAGGCTTTGGATTCTAGTAAAATTTCAGTGCAAAGAGACTCCAAGAGGGTCACTGGGAATAGTCATTATATTTCCTTTCAGAACATAGAATAGTCACTGGTAAGATGTCTCCCCCCCCCCACCCCCCGAGTCCTAAGTGCCACAGCTGCCTGTGTTCAGACATGCTCTGTTTAAACTGTGTTATACGCTCATGTCCTTAATGGTCTAAAAGGCAGTATATTATTAGACCTTGATGATTCTCTGAAAGACTGACAGACAATCCTCCCTCTGTGCTTACAGTTAGCTAGAGAACATATGCAGAAAGGCCCATCATTAGTAATGTATAGGAGACAGTATGGAGGGTTAGCTTTAATAAGGACAAGGTAGAGGGAACAGTAGAAAGTGATGGAGAACTCAGAGACAAGACATTTTGGGGCTGACTCCTGCAGACAAGCATGAAGTTGTCAGAAGAACTGGGAAGAGGTCAGAATTATCAGGTTCCAAAGGTAAAGTTAAAGGTGAGAATTGGAGCAAGTTAAGGTTGTGGTTTCCTCTAAGTTCTGAAAATAGACATGTTTGGACATGTCGACGGACTTGTTGCTGCACAAGTTCTTATTTACTTCTGCTTATTACCTATTCAGTGTAGTTTGGATTTGGGACACAGAGCTTTCACGATAATTTCAAATGATGAGTTCGCTACCTTTGAATGGAGCCCTGTTCTCCAGTGTTCATCTACAAGGTCAAAGTCTGGATAATCCATGCCCAATACAGTGAGAGCCCTGTTCTAAAATATTCCAGTGTATATTACAAGAATTGGATCCACAAAACACACACAGGCTGCAAAGCTCCAAACACACTGCCTGGTTCGAATGCTTGGTTTCTAAAACTCTTGCCCTTACCAAGCTAGAAGCAGATGGACAGCTATTCAATTTCCAGCTGTACTCACAAGCACATGTTTGGAAAAAGACAGCCAAACAGATACAGCACATCACAGTGGAAAGCTTCCCATTGATTTCTGTTATCAGCAACCTTACTAATTATGAGATTCCTGAGGTGTGAACAGACCCCTGATACATATCTGAGCTTGTCTTCCATCCCTTGTTCTTTTGTAGTGGTGGGGATTGAACCTAGAGCCTTGTACTTAAATACCACTGAGCTTTTTGTCCTGAATCTTTTTTATTTTTGAGATGTGTAGGTTGGACTTAAACACTTGATTCTCCTAACTCTTGAGTAGCTGGAATCACAGGCCTTAAACAGCAGGCCCAACAGGATGATCTCTTTCATCCAGATACTAAGTGATAACAAAGGACTTTCTAGTATAACCAGGGCCACTGGTAGTTCCTCTATTTGAGTTTGGTCCCATTCCTTATCAAATCTAAAATCCTTTCTTAAAGAGGCACAGAATGCTTTTCATACAACGATTTGATCTTCCATTGAAAATAAGAGCCATCAAGCTGGACCATTAGAGCCCACAGGGGCCCATAGAGGTGGCGTTGCAGCAGAAAGAGGTGAAGGGCAATGAAAAGTCATGTGCTGTGTGGAGCAAGAATACCTAAACAGAAGCAAGTGCCAAGGCAGCTGAGAAGGGAAAGGTTTGTAACTATGTGAACATGAAGGAACGTAGCCTTTTCATCTTTGGTTCTAATATATGAAATAATTGTTCTGTGAACAGAACACCACTCTAACATTCTTTTTTGAAGTCTCAGCTCTTTCATTGGTATTATGAGTGCATCCACATAAATACAACTTGAAACTAAAACAACAAACTCCAGAGAAACAACATATGTACTGGTCACCTGTTACTCATCTCAAAAGGCTGAGATCTGCAATCCAGTAATTACTACGTTTGTGACCTTCAGGTGGGGATTCAGTTTCCTTGTGCCTTAGCTTCCCTGTAGGTAAAGCAGGTACAAGAGTCTTCACTGGTCTCCTGTAGGCTTAAAATGAGTTTGTCCACATGATGCATATTGCTAAGCACAGGGCTGACTCACAGAAGGCACTTAGTTAAGAGTCATGTACTTGGCCTTGTGATAGAATTATTTCTTAAAAGTCAGTCTAAAAGCACTGAATAAAACATGTTTAAGAGTTGAAAAACTGTTTCTCCTTTATGCTTCTATTCATTAGTAACATGTCATAAGTAATGTGTATATTCAAAAGAAAATGTTGCTTCGAAATAAACATATTCAAAAACAACACCCAAGGGAAGTCAAGAAAGCTCAATATTGCATGATACCAGAAAACCATAGCACGCTTCTTAGCTTGTACCTAATGGAAATAAAAAGAAATGTCACGTGTGGTTATTTTAATTGGAGGCTGTGTCAAGGTGTTTAAAAATAGTCAAGGTTTCAGATAAAAAATTTCAGTACCCAGTTATTTTACACTTTAAAGTATAAGCTTTTTCCATATGACTTGAAGCAACAGCAATAACAAAACGTACTTTGGGAGCTAACCAATATTTTATTTAGTGACTTCTGTTCTAGAAAAGAGTTGTTTAAGATTCTAAAACATATTTTGTCACTGCTCTTGGTTGACCACCAGAACTTTAATGGTAAAACCCTACTGTTGAAGATGCCACACATATTGGTGACAGAATATGGAGAAATCAATTTTGGTACTGACCAGGATCTCTTTGCTGGACAGCTTGTATAGTATTGGAAGGTGTTATGCAGGCTCCTGGCAGTAGGGGTCATCATCAACAGTCTTACTGAGCTGTAATAACCCCTGGTGTGTTAAGATACGCCCATGGATGTAATAATGGCATCAATGTTATGGGAGTGATAAACCCCTTTTTGATTGGCTTTAAGACCAACTTCATGAAGAAAACACACACACGATATTGTAAATCGTATCATGAACCTATGGTTGGGGAATTCATAGGCTCCCAGGAGTGGCTGTACTACTATTATGTTCTGCTAAATGGACACAGCATCAAACTGCCTTCTAAACTCACATTTCTAACCCTGTTAGACTAGTGTATCTCTCCGACCTCATCAAAGAAGTTTCTTTGTATACTGGATGGTGGCTAACACACAAAAATCATAGATGGAGAGAAGTGTCGGTGGAGTGTAGAGCTACAAATGACATAAACCCACCCAAAAGCTCAAACACCATGTAGAAGAATGGTCAGAGATATTGTAAGAGTCAGGGGTTCAGGGAGGAACAGAGCAAACCAATTGCTTCTAGATATGACAGGACTGGTATACTCATGAGCTCACAGCAGCTGGGGTTGCCTGCGCAAGATCAGGCCAGTCAGCACAGAGTAGGAAAACTGTTCATGAGCTCCCACTTATAAGTGAGGAGCTTTGAACAGTTCATGGCATTTGGGGGAAGGAGTCAGTTTTCTTTAAAAGTGTGGCTCCAGCAGATGACAGCATGCCTAGGACTATAAGGGCAACATAAAATGGACTCAGTAGAAGATATAAATATGTGTGACACAAAGCTGGGGGATGGAGAGGTGAAGGTGTGGAGGTGGATCTTAGAGAAGGACTTGTAGTAAATATGATCAAAACATATTGTACCAAATTCTTGAAAAGTTATTGAAAATAGTTTCTGAAATAAAGAAATAAAAGTCAAAGAAAGACTATTTGGAAAAAAAGAAAGGACAAGTGGGGATGAGGGTGGGGAAGGAAATTAGAGTAAAAGAAGAGTAAATATGATATAAGTACATTCTAGACATGTATGTAACTGTTGTAACAAAACTCATTGGCTATGTACATTAATATAGACTAAAAACATGTAAAGGCAAATAAAAACAATGTAAAGAATAAGTAAAATTAATATAAAGTATTAAGAAGCAAAATACAGACCACTATAATAATATTTAAATTAAGTAGCTCACTTTTCCTATATAACAATATATCCAACTTACTAATAATGCTCTAAGATTGCAGGAATCAATGAAAAATTTACAATGAAATTCATTCTACTTTTTAATAAAATCTATTTTGGACTTGACATGGACCACAGGACAATTGAGCCAGTGTAAAAAATGTACACCCAATTGGCTGTAGCAAGGACTTACAAATGACCGCACATTGCCCCTGTCTAGTATTTAGCCTGAAAAACGGGTGGCTCTATGGAGGGGGTATCCATTACCATAGCAACACAAGGATCTGGGAGGACAGCTCAGTGGGTAGCATGGTTTGTACACAAGTATTAGCACCTGAGGCTGATCAGCATCCCCATGAAGGTCAGGCACACTGGCTCACACTTGAAAGTCCAGGGCTGCAGACATGAGGACAAGTGGATCCATGGGGCTCACAGCTAGCCAGTTTAGGTGAATCATCAAGCCCCAAAGCCAGGCAGATGATTGGGAGGCTGACATATGCTCTCTATGCTACACACACACACACACACACACACACACACACACATACACACACACACACACACACACAGAAAAAATAAGTAGAAAGATACCAAGCCTATAAGAGTAACTTTCCCCAAGATATTTTAAGCCAATAGATGGTAATAGATATCTGATGGTGTCCCCTCATCTCCACATTTTCAACATTTGAACAGTCTCTTTCCAGGTTACATTACTCATAATTAGTGAGAGATATCTTTAAGTCAGGTACCCTGACAAGAAACCTCTGGGGACATCTCAATATAGTTATAGATGCCAGCAGAGTAAATTTATATCTTCATAGGTTTCTGCAATAAGATCTGATGAACCTAAGAAATTATTTTGAGTTTCAAGACCATTTGCTACCATCACAAGTTAACCCCTTCACTCACAATAAAACAGGATAAAATTCAACTATTTTCCATTCTAAGTGGAATCTCAAGGGGCCACGGATGTAATGGCTCCTCTTAAGCAAAAGAGAGGGAGCTACGGAATGGACTTCATGCCTCATGGGTCCATGCAAACTTAGAAGATGCATTTTCAGCATACAGCATACATTTGCACAGCATACATTTCACATTCTTCAGCATGTGAAATCCACACTCTTCTAAATCATTAGATTGTGTGATTGAATAAACCTCCCAAACCATAACATGCACAGTATTGTGAGGAAGACCTCATAGCCAGCATGGCTTAAGGGGGAAGGGCCCCTGTATGTCTGGTGATGAACTTTGCATTTCTTCAAGCTAAGAAAACATTTGGACCCATCAATGATAATACAAAACAAGATAAGCAGCGGCATTCTGATGAGATGCTGCTCTTGGAACACGTCTACATCTGTGTCCAAGTTAGTCAGTCACAGCCTCTGTCAAGCCTTTGTTTAGGTCTGCACTAATCCAATGAGTATATCTTAAGCCAGGTACCATCTGCAAGTTATAGCTGAGCAGAGGGAGTCATGGTGCCAAGGGTTCTGTATTACAAGCCAAGGGCTTTGGAATTGATTAGCACAATAAGCGAGAGAATTCCTTCATCAGATTTTCATTTTAGACAGATATCAGTTGGGTTCTTGAATTGGATGGAAGGTGCCTGGAAAGCAGCTCGGTACAGGATCCGGAGAGTTCTGGAAGTGAATGTTGAGAGGCAGGGTGCATCTGAAGGGTGGAGCTGGAGAGAAAGAAGCCAAGGCAAGATAGAAGATTGGCTTGTTTTTGTTTTTGTTTTAAAAAGAGACAAGGGAACCCAAGAGGGAAGAGCTCTGGGAAGAGGCTGAGAAGTGACAGGCTGAGTAAATAACCGGCAGAATGCAAGTCAAGGAGAGTCTTGGTAGAAAGCACACATCATAGGGAAATACCTGTCTAGCCCTCACTAAAGTCACCAAGGTGACTCTCAGTTTGAATGACATCTCTTTGCAAATGGTTAGTGAAGCCACGAGAGTGCAAAGAAAGGACAGGTAAGAAAAGCATATCAAGAGCACAGAGAACTAAACACTGAGGGGTACTATCAGTTCAGAAATGGGCACTAGGGCAAGAGATAAGAGATGGAGAAATCTGAGAGAGTATGTCTAGACAAATTCAAAGACAAACTATTTGAAGTGGGAAAATACTGCCAACTTATCAACCGATATACAGACCAGAAGAACAAAGAAAGAAGCTCGGAAAGGGTTGCATGGTAGGTGAACTGGGGACCTTGGCATGGCCAGCACTTGGTTGGGTTGAAATAAGATGTATGTAGGAGATGAATAGCTGAAAAGAAGCTATGAAGAACATTGCTATAGATACTCATTCATTTCTGGAAACACATCCTAACCAAAGCAACTGTTAAGAGGTGAGGCCATGCCAAGAAATGGCAAGCGCTTTGATACAGATAGGCTGCAGAAACAGATAGTGTAACTCACTGCAAGTGAGAGGTCTAGGGACCACAAAGCTTGGATGCTGGACAGATCACCTTTCTGGATATAGAAGTTACTCAAGACTTGAAGCAAAATGGCTGCTAGGAGTTTGCTCCAGTCTGCTGAGCAACCTGTGATGTTATTACCTACCTGTCCCTAGGCATGGCCCTGCCCAGGATTATAAAAGGAACAAACTCACCTACCCCTCTCTCTTTCTTGTTTCTATTCCTCTCTCTCTCTGTCTCTCTCTCTGTCTCTCTCTCTGTCTCTCTGTCTCTGTCTCTGTCTCTGTCTCTGTCTCTCTCTCTCTCTGAGGCCCCCTTTCCTTCTCTCCCCATGCTCATATAATAAACCTTTCCAAATCATATCTGTTGTGTGGTGCATATTTCACATCTTATATTTCATTTATATTTTAAAATGGTGACAAAATCAGAGATTCCAGCTCTCATGGCATGAAGATGCTGAGAGTGTCACAGTAGTGGCAGCAGGAGCCTCAGAGGGGCATCGAGGAGAGGAGGAGTAAATATTATTTGCAACATGTACAGTACAAACAAAGGGTCCAAACACAACTCGAGACTCCGAAATTGCAGGAAATTCTTCATCCATGTGTTCAAGAGATGTTCCTTGAGTCTATGCTAGTGCTGTGTATGCTGGCTCCTAGAAAAAAAAATCCTTGGGAAATAAGTTTTTTTTCCTAAAAATAGTGACAAGTGAGAGGCATGAAGTTTTTAGGTGTAAACAGAGCCTTTATCGAAGAAAGCAGCAAAAGAAGAGATGTGAATTCTCCAGACAGTAGTCCTCAAAAGCCATATGCTGAGATTTTGGAGGGAGGGCTTGGTGGCAGTCTGAATCAAAGGGAAGCAAGCCCAGAGTGTGTTTGGCTGCAAAAGGATGTTACTACACCTTGGAGGGAGACCTTCATGTTTAGAAGCAACTAAGAATGGCAAGGGTGTGCTGCAAAACTGGTTTACCCTAGCCAGGATTAATTTGGCTTCACTGGGAAATCCAGGTATACAACAGACACAGCAGTTACTCCTAGGGGTGCTGGCTCTCACTGCAAAACTAGCATCAAAGGGTTGGGTTGGGGACATAGCCCACTGACAGAGTGCTTGCCTAGCATGAACCAGGCTCTTTGAGCACACTCCTCTGCATCCCCACCACCTCAAAACGAAAAAGAAACTAATGAGCAAACAAAAAATGAGCCTAGGTCTAGTTATATTTTGATGCAGGGAATCGGAGCGATTGACAGCTTGAGGTCGGTGTGGACTGACACATGTTGGTTAGAGCCTTTGATGCTGATGGAGAGGCTTTGGCTTCTGCAAAGGAGATGGTTAATTCTGGACTGAGCTTTTGAAGAAATCTGCTTAGTGTTCCCATACCTCTCTAAGCCTCATACCTCCTTTGAATATACATACACCTTAGTGTCCCCCCACTACATGTTAGTGAGCCTCTGTACTCTGAGCTCCCTCACAATGAGGACTGTGCTCTCCTAACTCCCATCTATCTGGACAGGATGATGAACCCCATCCTGGCATATCTGGCCCTACCAAAGATGTTCCTTTATAGCCACACTGTCAAGATATCCCCTTGAGCTGTTCTACATCGGCTGAACTTGTACTAGTGAACCCCATCTTTTATCTTTGGCCTGAAATCCCCAGTCACCCTAGATCAGATCAGGAAGTAGAAACTGCCTCACTGCCTTTCTCCAAACTCTAGAATAGAGCAGGCATACTCCTTCCATCTTCATTACCTTCATGGGTCTTGCACTTCCGAGGACTGCTATCTGCAGTCTTGCTTTCAGCTACGTTCCCCTCTGAGGTGCAGATGTCTTTTTTCTTGCCAGCTCTCCTGATAACATTATGACCTGAGGAGATGAGAACTACGTGGGCTCCAGAGTGTTTTCCAAATAAGATATGCTTAGAAGTCAAGATGGTCCTCTGGGCCCTGTCCCGTCTCCACTTCCTTCCTGGTGGTTTCAAAGACTTGGCAGTCTTCCAAATTGATTCATCTTCACTTGCTCCAATGAGCAGAATTTCCCTTGGCATACGTTATCTTACTTTGCTATTGCCATCTCCACAGTTCCTGTCCTACAGCAGCTGGGAGGGAACAGTTCCCTACAGCCGTATGATACAGCTGCATCAGTTAGAAAAGGCACATAAGGGATTGGAAGACTGACATGCTTGGTAAAGTGTAAAGACTAGAGTTTGGATCTCAGCACACTTATTAAAATGCCCTGGGGTGGGCATAGAGGCTGTCCCTAATTGGCTCAAGCTTCTCCTGTCAAGCTGACACAGTCCATAGTCACTTGAAAGAATCTCAGTGGAAGAATTTCTCAGATAGACTAACCTGTGGTCATGTCTATAAAAGGTTGTCCTGACTGATGGTTTATGTGAAAAGACCCCGTCCACTGTGGGCAGCGCTATTCCTATGCAGGTGGGCCCAGACTGTGTAAAAAAGCTGGTTAAGTATGAGCCAACGAGCAAGGCAAAGGAGCAGAGTGGGCAAGCAAGCAACTCCCTCCATGGTTTCCACCTTAAACTTTCTCAATGATGTATTGTTACCTGGAAATGTAACCAAATAAAACTTTTCTTCCCCTAAGCTGCTCTTGGTCAGTGTTTATCATAGCAACAGAGACAAAACTAGGTCAGTAGCCTGCCTATAATCTCTATAACCTCAGTACCTTGGAGGAGGAAACATCCTCCATGCAAGCTGGCTAGCCATGCTAGCCAAATTGGCAAGCTCTGGGTTCAAGGTACAAACCATGACTCAAAATAGAAGGTAGAACTCAATCAAGCAAGATAACCTATATCAACCTCTGGCCTCCATATATACAGCCATGTATTTGCACATACACCCACATTTACATGTGCCCACATACATGTGAACATGCATACACACATTCTCACAAAAAGGTAAATAAGAATTAAGATAATAGGTAATAAGACACACATGTGAGCCTCGAACTTTCTGGAAGGTAAGTTGATGGAAGACAAAGAGGATGGTAAGTGGCACAGTGCTATCCTTAGTCAATATTTGTGTTCACACAAATAATGAGAAGTCTAAATAGAAAATTTAGCGCAGGCTAGCTTTCCATACCTTTGCTTGTAGACACAGAAGCAGGTCTTCCTATCATCACGCTGGGCATTCACACCCACTGCCTGACACGCTTCTTCCACATCCACCCGCTGTGTCTGGTGTCTATCCATTCATGAGGCTGAAGTTTATCACTTATTATTATTTTTTACCACTGTGGGCTGAATGTTTCCACACCTGTTGATCTTGTTTTTCCGAGTACATAAATAACCTGTGGGCCAGGTACAGCTATGAATAACTCCACAAGCTTCGCTCGTCGGGAAAATATACCATCTCCCTTTCTCTGAAAGTGCCGTAAATATACGCGGAAGAAGAAGCCACTGAAATTCCTCAGACTGTTCATTAGTGATTCCCAAAAGGGCGGGAGCTCCTCACCAGGCCATGGAAAATCACCATTCGCTGAAGTTCACTGCCACTATCTCCATGGCAATCGGTGATCTGAAAGCTTTATGGCCAATTTCTGAATATGTCTAATTTATGCCTAAGACTGAGCAGGGACTTGAGTTAGACATGCTGAGCAGCTCAATGTGAGATTATGTTAGCACAAACCTCCTGGCTAGGATGGAAATAGCTAGAGTGGCAGAGAATACATACTCAAGCAGTTGCTTTCGTAAATTTACTCTATCAGTCCTTCGTTTGCATAATGCTTCTTAAGCTCCCGTTACCTTCCTAGTCCCTCATGCCCCTACCAGTAACAGTAGGCACTAGTGATGCTAAAATATGGAAAAATAATTTTAAAAATCCTTTCTGCCTTAGCTCAGTCTTTGGGGGTTGAAATGGTTAATTTTACGTGTCAAATTAACTGTATGATGGTGTACAGGTATTTGATCAGGCATTAACTATACATTTCTATGAGGTTATGTTTTTAATTTTTAAAATCAAATTCATTTCTTTGCCTATATATAACTTTTTGTGTGTGAGAGTTTGGGTGGGCATGAATGTGTGGGTGCATGTGTGGCGATTTGAGAACAACTTGTTGAAGTAAATCCTCTCCTTTTTTTTTTCTATAAGGGTTCCATGGATTGAACTCAGGTTGTCAAGCTTGGTGGGAAATGTTTCATCTGCCCAGGACGTCTGCTGAATGATAGTGACATTTAAACCAATGAAATGTAACAAAGCAGACAGCTTTCCATAATGTGAATGAGTCTTACACAATCAGTTGTAGCCCTTACCGCACAAATGTCTGACCTCTCACAAGCAAGGGTTCTCATAGCAGACAGCTTTTTCCTTCTGCTTCAGTCTGTTCACCTATCACATAGAGTTTGGATTGTCCCATTTCTATAACCATATAAGACAGTTCCTTAACATAACTTTCTCTTTGTGGTTCTGTTACTTTGGAGAATTCTGAGCAATACAGAGTTATATTCTCAATAGTGGATAATAATGGGAAATCATACAGTGCAAGCATAGACACTCATATTTACTTCCATCCTGGCACCTAACACATACTTCTCAGTGCTGTCAGGAGAGCCTGGTTAGGTCTCCCTTTCTCTGATGCACTGTGTCTGTGACCCCCATCTCGGTTCACAGTGATCAAGGAAAGCTTGCTCTTGAAAGCACCACCTTCGCCACTGACCACTAGCTCCTCTTTGATTTCTCCAGCCAAAGGATGTCACCTGAATTCAGCTCATCGTAAGGTCACTTATATGTCAACCTTTAGCAACCCCAGTTTGAATATTCCTTTGGAGTCATGACAACACTAAAAACAAAATGAAAGAGCCACTATAGAAACAGCAGTCAACCCTGCTCCAGGATAGCTGGTCATCTGGCAGCCCATGTGCTCACTAACTGGAGCCACAGCCACACAGAGGCCTCTCTGTCTTTAATGCTCTAAATACCAAGGGTGGCATCCAGCTTGGCCATGGCCTCTATTATAAGCATGCCAGGCATGTCTACTTGGACTTGAACTTTACCCAAGTTTTCTTTCTCTGTCTATGGGATGCTTTGCTTCTGCTTTTCTACCAGAAACAATTCATCCCCCAGCCTTATCTCAAATACTACCCTTTTTACTCTGAAGTCTTTCCTGACATCTGCCAGGAAAAGGAAATAACTTCTTTAAGTGTGTTCCCACAGACACTTTTGTTTTTTTCTGAAAGTGAAATGAATATACAAGAACAAAGTTATACTGACCAAATCTTCAACTATCAGCCCAGTGAAAGTTGTTCTTAGAACACTACTATAAATATGAGAGGTGGGAATTTGACTACTGACATTTATATAGATGTCAGCATTGGGATTTATAAATATAATTTATCAACAGAGGTTCACCACCACAGATATCTTAGAAAGCTAACCTGAAGTGTGCCAATTCTAAACTATACAAACAAACATATCATTCCACATGTGAGTGAGGAGACTGTGGCCATGGCTCTCAGCACAGCAGGGTGTGTGCTCCGTGACCACATCTGAGTTCCATCCTGCACTCTTTGTACCTTTATTTCTAACTGCGTGGCTGCTGAAAGTCTCCTTCACCACAGTAGAGTGTGGTGATGAAATACCCTTCTTTCTAGCAATTTCCAAACCTAACACATGTCAGACCCAAATGCCAAAGAACTTCTTCCCATTCAGGCTGGTTTTCTCATCGCTAACAAGCTCAGCATAGAGGTGAACTGCAAAAGAAGAAAATTGAGCCAATAGTGGGAACTGGTGTTAGGTCACATTTTGAACCAGGTGGTGGTAAGAGCCACTGTAAGAATGATTTTCTCAACGTTTAGCTCTCATATGGGACTCATCAGAAGATAGTTTGTACTTCACTCAAACTTCAGGTTTCCTGTACTTGTCATAACGAACCATAGCAGGAAGGTGATGCCAAACGGAATGCACCGGAAACTCCCAGCAGGCTGTGCTGGACTTTCCTGCCCTCCCCCAGAGTTTTCAGGACTGCCTATGGGGGCTTGTGTGAGAGGCCAGCTAGCGTGTCTCCCTGAACACTGCTGCAGAAGCAGGGATGGATTGGGCCAGCTGCTGATCATGCTGCACCTTTCACACCGGCATGTTGTAGGAGCAGATGACCAAGAATGAGCTCCCCTCTAGAACCTCTTACATCTTTCCCAAACCCTGCCCTGGAGGTCATAGGACGACACTAGTCCCTGCATCTCCTCATGGTTCCTGGCTGCCCCATGGTGTTTAGGTAGCCGACCCCTCTCTCCTGAGATCCCTGTTGCATTTGGTCACAAGATGCTGTGTATTCTTCTAGAATTTTGCTTCCTCTCCAGATTAGCCTCTCTGAATGCCTCCTACAGATTTTCCTATACCACGGCCTCCATCTTCTTCTCTCATCTAGTTCCATGGTGCTAATGTTATTGCCATGACATCTTCACGTGTTCCTTAAGCCCTGCCTTCTTCTTTAATGCCCACAGCTAAACCCACACACCAAGCATCTCCTATTAGATGTCCAGTGCTAGATAAACACAGTGGCATACAGTCTTCCTACAATCTAAGTCTCTAGAAAAATGGTACAAAGGCATTACTCAGGTGAAACCTTATACACAGCCTGTGAATTCCCTCATATTCACAGACCCCACAACTGTTCCACAAGCAGGTCCCTGCAGGTTCATCTTCAGTTCTCTGCTGCTTCTTTCACCATCTGTTGCTGCAAAGATGGTCCAGAAAGCGCTATTGCTTACATGGACCACCATTGCCTCATGCCCTAACCAACCTCCATGGCCCTAAGATTAATTCACCGTAGACTATTTAGTGCTGGTTTTAAGGAAGAAGTTGCTGAAGCATGGTGGCTCATACATGAAATAATGTTCTTGGGTTATATTTACCCTCCCTATTGCTTTTTCTTTTTCTTCTTTTTGTATTAATCTATTCAGATTACATCTCAATTGTTATCCCATCACTTGTATCCTCCAGTTCCTCCTTCCCTCCTGCTTTCACCCTATTCCCCTCCCCTAGGTCTATGACTGAGGGGGCACGCCTCCTCCCACTATATGGTCATAGGCTATCAAGTCTCATCTTGGTAGCCTGCTTATTCTTTCTTTGAGTGCCATCAGGCCTCCCCACCAAGAGGAGGTGGTCAAATATAGAGCACTGGAGTTCTTGTCAAAGTCAGTGCCCATTCTCCAAATAACTGTGGAGAATGTACTGACCATTGGCTAGATCAGAGTAGGAGTTTGATGTTTCCTACTTGTATTGTCCTTGGTTAGTGCCTATTGCTTTTTCTTATTCCTCTCTCCCTCTCATCTTTTTCCAGGTGTCCCCACTTTTAATTTAATGTCACTTTCTTCTGCCACAGATTCCACAAGTGAAAGAAAAATATGTCTTATCTTGTTCTGTAAGGCTGGCTTATTTAATTAAAGTGATTATCTCCATTATGTCTATTTTCCTACAATGACATAATTTCATTTTCCCTTATGAGTGAAAAACCCCTCAACTATGCATATTGCCATACTTTCTTTAGCCATACATCCACTGATGGACACCTCAGCCGATTCCACAGCATGGCAATAATAGATGGTGCAGCAATGAACCATGGGTAGGCAGGCATCTCCGCAGTGCACTGACTTTCAGCCTTTTGCATATACATCCAGAGTGGTATGGGTTTTTAATTTTCTGAAGAACCTCCAGGCTGGTTTTCATGGTGGATAGGCTAATTTACATTCCTTCTCAGCAGAGGATAAGGGTTGTTATTTATCTCCCTGATAGCTGTCTTCCATGCTCAATTTGGAAAGAAGAAAGCATGGACTCACATTACTCCCTCACCATGGCTCCCTGTTTCAGCCTTGGCTTGCAGTTCAAGTCCCCTAGAGCTGGCTCTGCATGGACAGCCCATGTGCTACAGAAAAGCACCCAGAAGGTACCTACTGATACCATGTCAGAGACACTGAGGGAAGGGCAAGCATGAGAGGCAGTTTGAATATGTTTCCACTTGTCTGTCTCCGTTGCCTGCATCTGAAGGGTTGGCCATCACAGAAGCAATTAGAACAATTTCAAGTGAAAATAGACCGTTTCAAATGAACAAAAAGAATGAATGAATGACTAAAGGGAAGAATGAAGAAAGGGACAGAGAGAGAAGTGAAAGAAAGAAGGAATCAGAGGAAAGGGACAGAATTAGGGGAAGAGAGGGAGAAGGGAAGAATGGGAAGGTAGGAAGGAAGGGAAGAAGATGTAAACTGCCCTTTAATGACTTCAGGTATGACTGGAGCTAGTACTCTTAAAGAGTGCTGTCTCACTCTGACCCTACTTTTCTGGTTTGGAAAAACTGAGTTCTCGCCTCTTGCAATATGCTTCCTGTGCACAGCAATGGAATAACTACTGGCCATTCTAGGATTGCAGTAATTAATTGTTCTAATAAAAAAAAAAAGGTTTCCTTGTCTGAAAAGGCTTGTATTAATCACAGGAATGACTCTGCTGACTTGGTGCGTCCCTTGTGACCATGACTGAGGCAGGGTTCAGGCAGCCAGATGGAAGAGAGCAAGGAAATCCATAACTAATTGAGTGAACTAGGGCTTGATGGATGTCTCCATTATCCCAAGACACAAAAGGAGGTAGCTTTCATCTTACTTGCACATAGTCTTTAGGGCTAGAAGAAAACTTTGAGATGGAAACAGTGATGAGGTGAGTGTGGGTCACCTCTTTTACCCTGTGTATCCATTCCAGACTGGTTGGACCTTCACCATTCAAAAATAAAAATATCCCACATGTGCTAATATACACATATCCACACAAGAGAGCCCTCACATCAACTTTACAACACACTGGGGGAAATCAAGCTCGAATAAAACTCAGAAGTGGATTGACCTGATGAAAGTATTAAGACAGGCCTTCCTTCCTCTGCTTTTTCTCACTTGGTGTCATCTAGAGGCATAGGTCTGAAGGCTATTTATGTACTGGTGCATCTCAGTTCACCTTCCATCTGATGGTAACTGCTTATGCTGTTGCTTAAACACTAGCCCTTCTTATATGATTCAAGTGTCTAAGATAGACTGAGGCATGAAAACAGAACCCCTCATCTTCTCCAGATCTAATTCTCCCTTCTATCCCCCTGAATAGAAGGTGGCCATCTCACTGATAACCGCTTGCTCTCTCCTCTGACATCCAGTGAATTTATCAGTTGTAGATGATTCCTTGGCTCTCAGGGCTCCCACCAGCCCATGTCACCAGCAGCCTCCTGATGGGACTCCTGACTCTGCTGTTTATACTCAAGCCAATCATTAACAGCAGCCAGGGTGATCTTCTAGAAATAAAGGCAATATAGCTTCTGTTCCTACTCAGGACGCTTCAGCATTCCCGTAGCAAGGAGAGGAAGCCAAAGCCGTTAGCTTTGTTAGTCTGAGTCCCTGATGCCTTTCTGACTTTCTCCTGCTTCTTGACCCCTTGTTGATTCATTTCAAGCCATCTTTACTCCCAACTGTACTTACTGTCCTCCTGCTAAAGGTCTTTAGATCAGCGGTTTCTTCTATGGGGGAAACTCTGCACACATATTTTCCTTCTTGACTTTAAAGCAGGCCCCGTGCAACATGTTCTTCTTTCCCCCAATTCATTGCTCTCTTAAGTGTATCATTTCATGTCAGGCACCATGTTACCTGCATATGTATCCTATTTCCCAATACAATGTAACACCCACAAGAGTAGTGATGCTGTTGTCTGTTTTATTTCCTGCTGTACCTCCACTGACAGATACAGTGGCCAGTACCCAGCAGGTGCTCTGATCAATAGCATGTGCTCAACTAACCAATCATGTATTTATATAAAAAATAATAATGTTCTTTTAAAAACTCCAATGCACAACAGGGACATATGCTCAACCATGTTCATAGCTGCTTTATACATAATAGCCAGAACATGGAAACAGCCTAAGTGTCCCTCAGTAGAAGAATGGGCTAAGAAACTGTGGTACATTTACACTATGGAATACTACTCACCTATTAAGAACAAGGAATTCCTGAAATTTGTGGACAAATGGATTGATCTAGAAATTATCATAATGAGTGAGTTCACCCAGAAGCAAAAAGAGACAAACAGTATATACTCACTTATATCAAAACACTAGTCCAAGGGATACGTACCATGAAAAACTTTACTTACCAAGAAAGTGGGTCAGAGGAGAGGACATCCTATTGAGACTTTAGGCGAGAGTAGCATGGAAGAATAAGGAAATAGTAGGACCCACAGGGTCCTGGAAACTTACAAAAAGAACTTTATGACAGGCAGATCTGGGTCCTGGGGTCCTCCTCAAACTAAGGCACCAGCCAAGAAGAATATAGGCAGTAAACTTCAAACCCCTACCAAGACCTAGCCGACGAACATGATATTCTCCACTGTTGAGTGGAGAGTGAGATCTGACTCTCACACAAACTCTGATGCCCCTTTTCTGACCACGTCCCCTGGATGGGGAGGCCTGGCGGCACTCAGAGGAAGGACAGTAAGTTACCAAGAAGAGACTCGATATTCTAAGAGCACATATAGGGGGAGGAGGTCTCCCTCAATCACAGACATAGGGGAGGGGAGAAGGGGGGAAGTGGGAGGGAGGGAAGAATGGGAGGAATCAGGGGAAGGGCTAACAATCGAGATGTAATATGAATAAAATAATAAAATGAAAAAAAGAAAAAAAACTCCAATGACTTTTTTGCCACTTTTATCTCAGACTTAAAGAAGAGGGGAAAATTAATGATTGTCATTTTTGAGCCCAATATGATGAATTATTATATTAAAGGGGAAGGGCTTGAAGTGCAGGGCGACATAAGACAATTAAACATGTGGTAATTGGAATAAAACCAGCAGGGATGCAGAAAATCCATGTGTAATAGTAGGCAATGAGCTAGAGATGTGTTCCTAAGACAAAGGTCAAAAGCACAATGTAAAATATGCATAAGGCCATGAGATGTTCAAACCCCAAAAGAAAACACGCCAATAAAATTACAAATGTATGGGTGATAGGCAATAATCAGAAATATAATGGAATGAAATAATTCCAGACCTGATAAAAGAAATGAGATCATAAATTAATAGGTTAACTTCTTCCAAGAAGTTTAATGAACAGAAATAAATGTTCAATAGGGGCTCATAAAAATTGAAATCTAAAGAGTTTATGAAATGGGTACTAAAACTACCCACTAGAATAGTGGCCACCCAATGGACCAGGGAGTAGTGAGGATGTACTTTAGTGGTACAGCACATGCTGAGTACACGTGGTACCCTGGGTTCCAATCCTCAATAAGCCACTTACCAAAGCTGGGGTGGGGGTAACACTAGTGAGGTTAAAAAGAAAAGGGAAACCCCGGCTCAGAGTTTGTGGGAATACAGGTTGGTGTGGTAACTACAAAAAACAGACAGTCAATCCCTCTGCCTCTTCTGGAGTCACATACACACACATGTACCCTAGATGACATCACCACCTCATAAGTACGTCATCATGCCTATGTTTGGTACAATATTATCTTCATTAGGGTTTTATTGCTGTGAAGAGATTCCATGGCTATGGCAACTCTTACGAAGGAAAACATTTAACTGAGGCTGGCTTACAGTTCAGAGGCTTAGTTCATTATCATATTGGCAGAAAGCATGATGGCACGTAGACAGACATGGTGCTGGAGAGGTAGCTGAGAGTTCTACATCTGGATCTATAGACAGTAGGAAAAGACACTAGGTCTGGCTTAAGCTTCTGGAACCTTAAAGCCCTCCTTAGTGACATACTTCTTCCAACAAGGCCACACCTCCTTCAACATGGCCACACCTACTCCAACAAGGCCACACTTCCTAACAGTGCCACTCCCTATTGGGCTATGGGGACCAGTTTTATTCAAACCATCATAAAGTATCACTCATGCTTGTCAAGATATAGACATCATCGGTGGATTAATGGATGAAGATATATATAGACATATAAAAGAAAATATAATATGAGATCCCTTCCATGTAAGATTTTTTTGTTGTTGTTTTCTGTTTTTCAAGACAGGGTTTCTCTGTTATACAGTGTTCTGGCTGTCCTGAACTCTTCGTAGAGCAGGCTTGCCTTGAACTCACAGAGATTGGCCTGCCTCTGCCTCCCAAGTGCTGGGATTAAAGGCGTGTGCCACCACGCCGGGCTGACATGTAAGATTTCAATTGTTTTTTTTTTTTTATGATTTTAAATAGTTTTTAATTTTAATTGTTTTAAATGTCAAATATATAGAGACAGAAAATCAAACAATGATTACCAAAGTTGAAGCAGGGGAAGAGAATGGAAGAAATAAAGGCTAAAAGATTTTAAGTAGAAAATATGTAGAAAGAAAAACTAATGATTAGTGCATAAGATTACAGGTGATAGTGGTATATGGTTTTAAGAACTTTTACTAAATGAAAAGCAAATGGATTTTTAAAAATACTACAATAAAAATCTGACACTGGTACAACAGTGGCAAGACTGTGGATGTAACCAATAGATCTTGTGATCTGATGTAACGCCTTTTCTTCAGAAGGAATTCATGTGAACATGGTAAAAAATGTGTGGGTATGGAAGCAATTTGGCCTAGGGGTGTAGCTATTGATGCTGCTTTGTTAAAAGAGCGCCTTGGCGAGCTGCGCTCTATACATTTATGTTTATATCCACAGATACGTGCCCTCCACTGTGGTCACAGAAGCTCTTCACTTCAGTGAGTACCGATTAATTCAGAGATTCCTAAATGTCCAGAATGTGGAGAATAAGTGACTGCATTCTAAAATGGCTGCTGTGAAATGCTGGCCTCTGGATGTCAGTGCCAAGCTTCTGTGGCTATCTGCACAAGGCCTGCACAAGATCAAGCCAGTTAAAAATTCCTGCATGGAAGCGGGACTCCCAAGGTCGCACCTCTGCTGACCGGCTGTTGACAGTTGGTGAGTGCTGAGGGAAGGTCATTTTTCTCTTGAAGGGGTGGCCATTGTTATGTGGCCCATGCCATGGTAGATAACTCTATGCTCATCTACATACAAGGAGCGGTTTTGTTTTTTCTTTTGGAGAGCATGATGTTAGGAGAAAAATGTCCTGGAGAAGGTTTCAGAGGAGTTGGAAGGAAGGAGTAGGAGAAAGATATGACCAAGAGATGCTGTACACATGTATAAACTTTTAAAAGAATTAAAATATATATATGGTCTTAAGTTCTGCTCTAACATAATCAGAGGAGACTCTTTTCAGTGAACAGTGGTGAATGCACAAGCACACATCTTCCAAGGTACTGATAAAAAGCAAGGGTTGAGGGCTCAACTCCAAACAAGACAGTCCCATCTCCTAAAGTTCATGGAACTCTTCAAACGAACTGTTAGCCATTGGTGGGTCCTGGGAGGGACAATCACTGTCTTCAGATGTGTGTGCACCTGAGGAGCCCAGTAGACTCCAACGAGTTGTTCCAAACTCACGGTCATACAGAGGGTCCTGTTAACATTACGGTGTTGTCATAAAACCAGAGACATTAAATCAGTTAGAGGAAAAAGTGGGGAAGATCCTGGAACACATTGGTACTGGAGACAACTTCCTGAACAGAACACCAACAGCCCAGGCCTTAAGGTCAACAATTAATAAATGGAACCTCATGAGGCTGAGAAGCTTCTGTAAGGCAGAAGACACTGTCAACAGAACAAAGCGACAGCCTACAGACTGGGAAAAGATCTTCACCAACCCTACATCTGACAAAGGTCTAATATCCAAAATATATAAAGAACTCAAGAAATTAAACACCACTAAACCAAATAACCCAATTGAGAAATGGGGCTCAGAACTAAACAGAGAATTCTCAACAGAGGAATATCAAATAGCTGAGAAACACTTTAAGAAATGCTCAACCTCCTTAGTCATCAGAGAAATGCAAATCAAAACGACACTGAGATTCCATCTTACACCCATCAGAATGGCTAAGATAAAAAATTCAAGTGACACCACATGCTGGCGAGGATATGGAGAAAGAGGAACGCTCCTTCATTGCTGGTGGGAATGCAAACTAGTACAACCACTTTGGAAATCTATCTGGAGCCTTCTCAGAAAAATGGAAATAGGGCTTCCTAAAGACCCAGCTATTCCACTCCTTGGAATATACCCAGAAAATGCTCCACCACACAACAGGGACATATGCTCAACCATGTTCGTAGCTGCCTTATCCATAATAGCCAGAACATGGAAACAGCCTAAGTGTCCCTCAGTAGAAGAATGGATAAAGAAACTGTGGTGCATTTACGCTATGGAATACTACTCAGCTATTAAAAACAAGGACTTCCTGAAATTTGTGGACAAATGGATTGAACTAGAAATTATCATAATGAGTGAGTTCACCCAGAAGCAAAATGAGTCAAATGGCATTTACTCACTTATATTGAGACACTAGCCCAAGGGGCATGTCCCATAAAAGTCTTCACTTACCAGGAAAGTGGGACATCCTATTGAGACTTTAGGTGAGAGAAGCATGGGAGAATGGGGAAATAGAAGGATCCAAAGGGTCCTAGAAACCTACAAGAAGAACATTATGATGCGTGGATCTGGGTCCAGGGGTCCTGCTCAAACTATGGCACCAGCCAAGGACAATATAGGCAATAAACTAAGAACCCCTACCCGGATCTAGCTGATGGACAGGACATTCTCCACAGTTGAATGGAGAGTGAGGTCTGACTTTCATGTGAACTCTGGTGTCCCATTTTTGACCACGTCTCCTGGATGGGGAGGCCTGGTGGCACTCAGAGGAAGGATAACAGGTAACCAAGAAGAGACTTGATACCCTATGAACATATACAGGGGGAGGAGGTCCCCCTCAGTCACAGACATAGGAGAGGGGAGTAGGGGGAAAGCAGGAGGGAGGGAGGAATGGGAGGATACAAGGGATGGGCTAACAATTGAGATGTAACATGAATAAATTAATAAAAAAAATTGCGGTGTTGCCAAACAAAGTCATAAGGCTAGGAAAGAGATTTCTTAAGTTATTCATTTTATGTATTGGGGGGGGGGGGGTTCTGTCTGCATGTACACCTGCCTGCCAGCAGAGGGTATCAGATCCCACTATAGATGGTTGTGAGGCATCAAGTACTTGCCTGGAATTGAACTCAGGACCTCTGGAAAAGCAGACAGTGCTCTTAGCTGCTGAGCATTCTCTCTAGCCCATGGGAAAGAAATTTGAAGAGGGAGGTTGCAGGGGTATGTGGGAGATAAGAGAGGCTGGGACAATAGGAATCAGAGTGCATTGTATACATGAATGAAATTGTCAGAGAACAAATTTAAATTTTAAAAAGTTTAATAGATTTTTAAAAAAAAATCCCTAGTCTTTTTTGCCACTGAAGAAAAAATTAATGACTGTAAAATGATGTATATGTTCATTCTTCCCACTACATTACCTATTTTTACCTGGTAGGTTTTGTGATATTTTTTTTTCTGACACAGGGGTTTTTTGTGTGTAGCCTTGACTATCCTGGACTCACTTAGACCAGGCTGGCCTCACACTCATGGAGACCCACCTGTCTCTGTCTCCCCAAGTGCTGGAATTAAAAGAGTGTGCCACTACAACCAGCCACATTATTTTTTATTCTTAAACATACACAAATATACACTAAAAATTTAAATAAATAAGCAAAATTAAGCAACCTAGGGGAAAAAAGTTTTTATCACCTAATACTTTTTCTGCATAAATAATAAATGACAAGGCAGTCTGTAATGCACATGAGGGAGCAATTCAGGATGCAAAGATTCTGTAAATATTTCTGAGCCATTCCTATGCCAGGACAACACATGTTAAATGACCACACCTGCAAAGTAATAATATTGTAAAAATGTAAGTAGAAGATTTAAAAGGCTTATAAACATGTGCTCAGTAGGGTGTGTGTGTGTGTGTGTGTGTGTGTGTGTGTGTGTGTGTGTGTGTGTATGTGTGTGTGTGTGTAATTCCACTATCTATATTTCAGGTAACCAAGAAATTGATAGCGCCTCAAGTTAAAAAATATGGAGGAACCTCGCTAGAAAACAACTCAGTAGATGTTGAGGCTGAACAGCTACTTACAAATACAAAACAAATTCATTAATCATTGTGAGGAAAAATAGTATTCTCTAAAATGGAAATTATTTTAATTTTTACAATTATTCTAACTAGAAAAGAATGAAAAAATGTGCTTGTATTGAAAGAGAGGGCATTTGTTTCAAAGCAATTGTAAAATTCCAGATTAGACCCTCAGAAGAATGGTAAAACCCTGGGGAGCAGGGAGGGAGGGGCAGCAAAGGCAGGAAAACAAAAGACTAAATTCCTGTTAAATGCTAATGTAGCACTGGTAGAATTTTAAACACTATCTGCCTTCAATGAATAAAATCTAGTAATTAACACATCAAGTTATATGCAAGACAAGTGTGGAAAAAATTATAAAACCCTTTGGGTCCACATTAAAGATTTAAATAAAGAGAAAACATCATGCCCAAGGGTCAGAGCACTCCGTTTTATAAAGATCCCATCTCTTCTTACTGTGACCTTTGAGTTCAGGAGGATTTCATGAAACCCTCAGGAGTGCTTCTGACTGACCACCGCAAGCAGAATCTGTAAAGTATACCAAGGATAAGGGCTGAGAAAGTGAGGTGGAAAATAGAGGGGGTCTCTAGGTGGCTTAGCCACCCGGTGAAGCAGGGGCAGGTGGCGCAGACCTTGAGCACTGCTCAGCTAGCTTTGGAGAAAAGAAACGGAAGAGCCTCTTCCTGAGATGGCACCTTGTGACAGTTGTGCAGATGGCAAGGAAAAATTCAATTTGCATCCTCATCATAGGCACCAGCCACACATTACAAAGTATCAGGAAGGGTCAGAGCCTGAAAAATCTGGTTTTGGGAAGGAAAGGTAAGAGAATACATGACTAACACATTCGAGAACTTCGATGAGTGTTTTGTTTTGTTTGTTTGTTTTAAAAAGGATGGGAAGTTGGGATGGAGATCTGGTGGGGGCACGAGGGAGAAGTTGGAGGGAAGAAACTAGAGGTAGGTTTGACCAAAACACACTGTCTACGTGTTTGAAATTCTCAAGCAAAAATTTTTCTAAACGTAAATAAGTCAACCAAAATATTGCTTAAGAATTAAATGTATGTGGTATTGGGGCCGTAGCTTGGTGGAGGGCTTGCTCAGTACACACAGGGCTCTCTGCTCTGCTCAATACCCAGTACTTAAACAAGAAGACAATTAAGTGGATGTGATAAAACTTTCAAACTGAATTGAATGACAATGGTAAATCCCAAAGAATAATGTTGCTGATGAATTGAGGACAGGAGAGCATACAGAGCATGGACTGGCTGGGTAAGATATATGTCCTTGTAAATTGAGATTATAATAATGCTGTTTTATTTTATTACTTATATGTCTATTTAACAGTCTTAAAGTGCTTACATGAAAAAAAATATTTAAAAAGAAGGATATGTATATTTACCATGACAAATAGTAGTCAGTCCTATATAATTATATGTAAAAGTATTACACGTACTGTTGACAGAATGTTGTCTCAAGCATTCACAGAAGAAAATGCAAGAAAAAATGTAAAATAATTAATCTCAATGAGGCATTGTTAAGATAATAGGTTGATATATATATATATATATATATATATATATATATATATATATAATTTTTTTAAACCAGCATCAACCACCATATGGCTAAAAGTGGACACTCAAAACCTTACAATATAACATTAAAGAGTGAATTATCAAACCAGTTAGAGTCTAAAAGTCTTCTTGCACTTTAATCCTGGCATCCTATCTTAAATACTTCTTATTTTGTAGCTTATTCAGAACAGTAAAGATGTAGCATGCAAGTTCAACTGGACCAAACACAGTAAGTAAATCATAGCTCCTCAAGGTTAAGGTTAGCAGGTAACAAGTCTGATTTCTGCGAAGAGTATATAACAATGAAGATGTCATGCTAAGTTTCTAGTTCAGCATGTGAGAAACTTCCAATACCTTATAAGCTGCAACAACAGCTGTGCCTGGAGGACAGTTCAGAGCAGAATCGGGGAAGCAGCAGACAATTTTACATTGTATGAGCATCCCAGAATTTGGTCGTCAGATCTATATGGTAGAACCTACCATGTACCGGGCTGCATGGGACAGCTTATTTTTTTCTTTGCCTGTCACGACTCTGTGGCACACAACTGTAATGCTGTGGTAAGTATAGTATTTCTAACGTATTTAGGCAGAAATCATATAGTAAAAATATGACAGAAAAGATAAAAAGGTACACCTGCTTAGGGCCTGTACCCTGAACTTTTGTTATGTCCCCCCTTTCATTTTGTTCATTTGGATGGTGTCTCTCAGCCTTTTAGCTAGTTTGGCTAAGGGTTTGTTTATTTTGATGATTTTCTCAAAGATCCAGCTCTTGGTTATGTTGATTCTTTGAATTGTTCTCTTTGTTTCTAGCTTATTGATTTCAGCCCTGATTTGATGATTTCCAGCTGTCTACTCCTCTTGGGTGTTTCTGTTTCTTTTTCTTTTCCTAGGGCTTCCAGAGTGTCATTAAGTTGCCTATATGAGGTGTTTCCAATCTCTTTATGAAGGCACTTAGTGCTTTGAATTTTCCTCTTAACACTGCTTTCAATGTGCCCCTTACATTTGAATATGTTGTACCTTCATTTTCATTGAATTTTAGGAAGTACCTAATTTCTTCTCTGATCCAGTTATCATTGAGTAGAGAATTGTTCAGTTTCCATGTGCGTGTAGGCTTTTTGTTATTTCTGTTGTTGTTGAAGTCCATCTTTAGTCCATGGTGGTATGATGGGATAAAAGATATTACTTCAATCTTCTTGTGTTTGCTGAGGGTTGTGTTGTGACCTACTATATGGCCATTGTTGGATAAGGTTCTTTGAGGTGCTAAGAAGAAGGTATAATCTTTTGTGTTTGCATGAAAAGTTCTGTAGATATCTGTTAGGTCCATTTGGTTCATGACATCAATTAGTGTCATTATTTCTCAGTTTAGCTTCTGTTTCATTGATATATCCCTTGGTGAAACAGGGGTGTAGAAATTTCCTACTATTAATGTGAGGGGATCAATGTGTGGTTTTAACTTTATCAATGTTTCTTTTACAAATGTATGTGCCCTTGTATTTGGTGTTAGATGTTCAAAATTGTGATGTCATCTTGGTTGAATTTTTCTTTGATGAGTATGAAGTGTCCTTTCTCATCTTTTTTATTAACTTTGGTTGAAAGTCTATTTTCTAGATATTAGAATGGCTATTCCAGCCTGCTTCTTTTGTCCATTTCCTTGGAAGACCCTTTTCCAAACTTTTACCCTGAGATAATGTCTATCTTTGTGGCTGATATATGTTTCATGAATGCAGCAGAATGTTGAGTCTTTTTTATGCATCCATTCTGTTAGTTTGTGTCTTTTTATTGGAGAGTTGAGACCATTGATGTTGAGAGAGATTAATGACCAGTAACTGTTAGGTCTTTTGATTTTGATGTTGGTTGTGGTAGTATATTTGTCTGATTTTTGTTTTGCTAAAGTGAAGTTATCTATTTCCTGCTTTATCTTGGGAGTAGTTAGCCTCTTTTGACAGAGTTTTCCTTCTCTTATCTTTTGTAGGGCTAGATTTGTGGATAGGTACTGTTTGAATTTGTTTTTGTCCACTATCTCCATCTGTGGTTATTGAAAGTTTTTCTGGATATAGTAGTCTGTACCGGCATGTGTGGTTTATTAGGGTTTGAAGACATCTTCCCAGGCCCTTCTGGCTTTTATGGTTCTCTGAAAAGTTGGGTGTGATTCTGATAGGTTTACTATTATATGTTACTTGACCTTTTTCCCTTGCTGCTTTTAATATTTTTCTTTGTTCTATACATTTTGTGTTTTAATTACTATATGGTGGGAGGATTTTCTTTTCTGGTCTAATTTATTTAGTGTTTTGTAGGCCTCTTATATCCTTATAGGCATCTCTATCTTTAGATTGGAGAATTTTTCTTCTGTGATTTTATTGAAAATATTTCCTGTGCCTTGGAGCCAGGCATCTTCTCTTTCCTCAATTCCTATTATCTTCAGGCTTCATCTTTTTATGATATCCTTGATTTCTTGGATGTTTTGTGTCAGGAATTTTTTAGTATTAACATTTTCTTTGATGGTTGCATGAATTTCTTCCATTGTATCTTCTACTCTTGAGATTCTTTCCTCCATCTCTTGTATTCTGTTGTCAGTGCTTACTTCTGCACTTCCTGTTTCCTTCTCTAAGGTCTCTCTTTCCAGGATTTTCTCAATTTGTTCTCTTATCATTGTTTCTATTTTCATCTTCAGATTTTGAACCATTTTATTGATTTCCTTCACCTGATTGTTTTCAGTTTCCTGAATTTCTTCCAGTGATTTACTCATTTCCTCTCTATAGTCCCCTGTTATGGCCTCTCTAAGGTACTCAATCCATTTGACTGTATCTTCCTATACTTATTACAGACACTATACATTTCCTCTATTAGCATCTTTATTATGAAGGATTTGAGATAGTTTTCTTGTGTTTAGTTGTGTTTGAGTTTTCAGAGATGATTGCTTTGGGATAACTGGGTCCTGGAAATGCCATATTATTTTGGTTTTTGTTGTTTGTGATTTTATGCTAGTCTTTAGTCACCTTGCTGTTTCTGACATTGGGTGGTAGTTTCTGATGTCCTTCACTGGCCATTGAGAGAAGTTTGTTGGTGAGTGGCTATAAGTTGAGACCCTTCACCTGTGGGGATCAAGGAACACTTCTGTGGATCACGTACATGACCTGAGTTCAGATCCCAGGACTTTTTGTGGATTGGCCTGGGGGCCTGTGATCAGATCCACTTGTGCTCTACACTATGGGGTCTCCTCTGGGCTCTAAGATGAAGACATTGCTGCCTTGTGTCCCACAGTTCTGTCTGAAGCACAGGGCATGAGTGCTGCTCTCCAGAATGTGTGTGGCTAGCTAGGATTTGGAGCATGCACGCGTGCCTGCTCCTGCTTGTACCTGGGAACTCTCTGTGGATTGGCCGTATGACCTGAGGTCAGATCAACCCATGCTCCACACTTTGGGGGTCTCCCCTGGGCTAGCAGACTCAGACCCTGATGAGCTGCAGCATGCTAGCCTCCATTTGGCTGGGCTTTGCAGACCATGCCCGTGCCAACCTGAGCCCTGGGATTTTCTGTGGATTGGCTGGATGACCTGAGGTCAAATACAGCCATACTCCACACCCTGGGGTTTCCCCTGGGCTAGCAGACCTAGACACTGGTGCTCTGTATCCCACAGTTCAGTCCAATACACTGAGTCCAAGATGTAGAGCACAGATATAGCTTGCAGGCAGGTATACATCCAGAATCTGGGGACTGGGCACACACCCACAGGATCTGAGGACTCCTCCATGGACTAATTATATGGCCTGAGGCACCTAGGGTGCTCCTGCTCTGGTGCTCTGTAGCTCCCAGCCCAGTCCCTCGGCTCAGTCCTGCTGATCAGACACAGTGAGTGATTGCTGGCCCCATTTTGGATCCCGCAACCAAGTATTTCTCAGAGTAAAATACTAAGTCAAAAGTTCAGTGAGTAAAGAAGCCATGTATGCAGGAAAAATAATATTTACTGACGTGAGACAAAGTAACCACCCTAATCACTGGTGAACATCAATGATTTTATATCAATAGGCTTTTGTGCTCCTTGGAAGGGTGGAAACAAATTCACTCAGTTGCTATATTACATTTAATTATGTCTTCACATAAATCTGATACATGATTGTAACCATAAACTTTGGAAATTTCACATCAATCAACATGTGCCTGCATAATAATATTTAAATAGAGAGAAATAAATGTTGATTTAAGACATAGCCAAAGCAGTGATTCAATAATAACGTCAAATCATCCGAGCCTTACTGCTTCCTGTATTGAAGCTGGTACCCCCTACCCCTAGCTCCCCATGTCAAGCTTCCTCCTAGAGCACACACCCAGAATGATTCAGAATCGGTCATGCTGCTTTATTCAATAATGCAGCTTCCAATCCTGCTGTGTGGAGTTGGGTGGGCAGCAGTCGCAGGGTGCTAAGAATAGGGTAGCAGATGTCCATGTAGAAGAAACTGCTGTAAACAGCCAAGTGGTTTAACAGAGAAGAGCAGGCAGGAAGGTCAGCACCTCTGCAAAAAGACTGTTGTGAAGGATCAGGTCTGAAGGGTCCCTGAGGCTCCAAGCAGTTGGGAAAAGTTAGATGAAGAGGATGGAATATTCTCATAAGACCAAAGTCCTGGACTGAGTACACAAATCCTCCTAGGTGTGGGGATTTAAGTAAACATGGCATGTCTTCCTGGTACATCAGTCAACTCGATGACAAGCAATTATGTCACTTCTCATATTAAAGCAATTATATACCTATCACAGAGGAGAATACAAAATGTGCATTAATTTTAAAGTGGAAAATCAATGGCTCAAAGAAATTTCAAGGACCTCTTTTGGAAATTATTTGGGTTTAACCCTCCATTCTCTTCCACCTTTAGGGGTACTTGGGAGTAAAACTAGAGAGGCCCTGCAAAGTTATCCAAATCATCTTATCTCCCACTGTTGATAAACCTGATGCCATTGTAAAAAAAGATAACATGAACACTATATACTTTTTAAATAGAACAAATGGAAAGATGGCTCAAGATTTATGAGTTGTGTCAGAGGATTCAAGTTTAGTTTCCAGTATGTTCGTCAGATGGTTCTCAAGTACCTGGAACTCCAGTTACTCAGTCTCTGACACCCTCTTATGGCCTCAGAAGGCAACTGTACTCATGAGTGCACCCTCACAAAAAGACATACATACATACATACATACATACATACATACATACATACATGTAATTAAAACTAAAGTGTTTCAAAAGGACAAAAGATAGACAATGCATTATATGAAAGTTAAGCCTAAGAAATGTAGAAAATTGTTTGCTTATTAAATACAAGTAAAACATTCCAAGAGGAAAAGTAAAAAGTAATAGAATGAGAACTACATACAGAAATAGCAAGCAAAATTTAATATTTAAATAATAGGAGGTTTCCTTTAAAAAAAATACACAGGACTTTTCAGTTCCTATATAAAATATAACAACCATCAAAGCTTAAGCCTACCAATCTATTCATTTTGAATTTGCATTTGAATATTTCTTTTAAAGTTAGCAAACTGCAAAGCTGGCATATCTAAGAATAAGAATTTCTTAGTAAGGATCTCTTTTTAAAAAATCAATGTGAAAAATTCAAATTTCACTGGTTCACAATAGCACTGAAACACATAGATGTATTATACATTATTTTACATAACTTTAAATATAACTAGAAATGACTCATTCTAGACTTGCAAGAAACTTGAGAATGAACCAATAAATGTGCAAAAAACAAATGGGAGCAGCACAGAGTGGGGCCGCCAGCTGCATACATTAAGACCCATGATGCTCTTTTTCTTAAGACAGACCAAAGTGCCGTTACTATTGGGCTAATTTAACATTTTATATACATCTCAAATGAGAGAATGTTTTCTGTGTTCCCAGGCCCCAACAGCTTACCAGAAGATAATTAAATAATCAGAGAAGCAATGAAAACACTGCTGGCAAGAAACACAGGAATAAAAGCTGGGAAGGGTCATTTACAGTGATGGCAAGAGTAGACAAACTGTAGGAAGCAGGCACTGTCATCACAAAGCAAGATGGCACAGGGCAATTAGGGGATGGCATGCTTGGGTGTAAGCAAAAGGCTGCCTCGGTTAGTAGGGTGGACTCATTTTATTTCCAATTGACCCCAATACTTACTTGAGGTTAGCAACTTGTTGGTTGGAGATTAGGCTAAGAACAGTTCTGTAAACAGCCTGACCAAGTTGGTTTATGACTGCTGACTTTGAGAAATCCTCTTGCTTCTACTACATGCAGGGTCAGAATGAGGCCAACACATATGATAGGGCAGAATCAAAGGAGAGGGGAAAAGCTAGATTCGAGAATCATTTGCTTTGTATTGTCCTGTCTGGAAGCAAGTGGGAGCACTACATGGCATGGAAAGAGCACTATAGGGGGAGGAGGAGGAACTATGGTGGACCACATTTGAACACTTTAATATCTTTTTTAATTTTTATTTTATTTATTTATTCATATTATGTCTCAATTGTTAGCCCATCCCTTGTAGTCTCCCATTCCTCCCTCCTTCCCATTTTCCCCTTACTCCCCTCCCCTGTGACTGTGACTGAGGGGGACTTCCTCCCCCTGTATATGCTCATAGGGTATCAAGTCTCTTCTTGGTAGCCTGCTATCCTTCCTCTGAGTGCTACCAGGTCTCCCCATCCAGGGGACAGAACACTTTAATATCTTGATGGTGTTTACACAGAAGAGGACCAGGAGGAGAACATATTCAGCCATGAGGACACATGCCTTGCCTGCTTTGAGGTACACAGCCGCACTCTCTCAGCTGGGGAGAGGTGGTTTAGAGCTCAGGCCCAATTTTAATCCTTCTCAGCCGTCCTAAGGCTGCGGCCCTTTAATACAGTCCCTCATGTTATGGTGACCACTGGCCATAAAATTATTCTCATTGCTACTTCATAGTTGTAATTTTGCTACTGTTATGAATTGTAATGTAAATCTCTGTGTTTTCTGATGGTCTTACACAACCTCTGTAGAAGGATTATTGATCCTTAAAGGAGTCGTGACCCACAGGTCTCTGTGAAGTCTCCTATATGTAAGACCCCAATAAAACAAGTTACCTAATTCACAAAAAGAAAGAATCAAAGCCAGAACATACTCTTGTGAACTGAAATATGTAGAGTATATTATCTGCTTGTTGAAGCTAATTTGGATTTCTTTATTATTTATTGGGAAAGGGGTTCAAACATGTAGAGGCCAGATGACAACTTAGAGGAGTCAGTTTCTTTTTTCTTTTTTTTTTCAATATTGGGTTCCAAGGACCGAAACCAGATCATCAGACTTGGTAGCAAGCATCTTTACCTGTTGAGCCATCATTCTAGGCCCTAATTTGAATGACTATTTTGTATAGTCCAAGACTTTTTATTACAAAGACTAAGCTCAAATCATGACTTTAGTCCAATGTGACTGAGACAAAAGTACTTATATCCTTTGACCTTCAGTTCTCTTGTTGGTAAAAGTTTTTTTTTTCAATGATGATTATGAGAATTTAATTCACTAACAAAGATAATGCACACTATGGCATGTGCCCTGTTACACCAACAGGTGACACATCATTAAAGTCAGGTGCATCTAGTGACTGTGTTTAAGTCAGTAGATGTATTTGGGAATATTTTAATCCAAAATTACTTAAATTTAAAAATAAAGGCAAGGCCCCAAGACATCAGATAGGATCTCCTCCTCTCTCCTCCCTAGAGGGTATAAGACTCGCTATCCTTCCTCCGGGCCCCACAGACTGCCAAGCAAATGCTGCTCCCCCCCCCCCCCCCCGCCTTCCTCAGGGAAGATGCTTCCCAGTGAACAGTGGTGAAGGTAGACTCATGACTACACAAAGTGCTGGGAGTGACAGATGAGAGCCCAGCCCCAAACCAGGATCTAAAGCATCCCCTCTAAGGCTCAAGGGACACTTTAGAAAAGGGGACATAAAAGCACAACATTCAGAAGGGAGGAAAAAAGGGCTGCGGAATGCCATCTCTGGTAAAACCATGGCAATCATGAACTCAGAGCAGGAACAAGCGCCGGCAATGGGTCTGTATGAGAACGGTCCTGCCAACAATTAGGGTCCTGCCACTTACTGCTGAACTATTTGTCCCTGATATATGCAGTGGGAGGTCATTCCCTTTAGGGTCTACCCACTGGTGTTTGAATGCTTGGCCATAGGGTGTGGCACTATTAGGAGGTGTGGCCTTATTGGAGGGGGCGTGGCCTTGTTAGAGAAAGTGTATCTCTACGAAGGAGGAGTGGTGAGGTCTTAAATGCTCAAGCTATGCCCAGTGTGAAACACATCCAGTCTCCTCCTTGCTGCCTGAAGATCAAGATTGTAGAACTCTCAGCTCCTTCTCCAGCACCATGTCTGCCTAGATGCTGCCATGTTTCCCAGTATGATGATAATGAGCTAAACTTCAATAAGCCAGCCTCAATGAAATGCTTTCCTTTTTTAGAGTTGCCTTGGTCATGGTGTCTCTTCACAGCAATGGAAACTAAGACAAATGCAGTGGTCACACCGATGGCCTCGAATAAACTAAATGGGTCACAAAACAAACCTGAATGTCATGAATATGAAATAAGGACTTTTAGAAAGAAGGCAGCTCGTGGATAGGGACAGCAGGGAAATGAGTAGGGTAGATAGAGAGAGTAATTAGAATGCATTGTAGACATGTAGGAAGCTAATTAATAAATAATAAAAATTCAAGGAAAACTATACATTTCATAATTCCATGCACACTAATATTTTTACATTTTAAAATTGGTAAATGTGCCATGCTAAATGCTCTTAAATATTCAGTTCAGTAACATTAAACACATTCACATTATCCTGTCAATATCATCACTATTTGTTATATCGCTCATCTACAAAACTCTTCTTATTAAGCACAACCAAACTCTGTACTGTTGTCATAGACACCCAGTTTCCCCTGCTCCAGATCCAGGTGCCACTTTCCTTCTTGCCTACATGGATTTACCTACCAGTTACCTCACAGAAGAGTGATCAAGCAACATGTGATTTTGTGCCTGGCTTATTTCACTTAGCATGGTGTTTTCAAGATTTGCCCATGCTGTAGCATATGTCCAAATTTTCTTCTTTTTAAAGTCTTTAATAGTATCCGTTGTGCTTACATGACACATCCTCGTTACCCATACATCCACCAGTGGACACTTTCACTGGGATGGCAAAATACTTTTAGAAGCCGAAAGCAAAGATGCCTCACACTCATTAGTATCATTGCTTTACTCATTCAGCCTGGTGCCGATCAGCAGATGATGAAGAAAATGGCCACATTCACATTTCCTTATGGCATTTTCAGCTGTAAAGAAGAATGAAATAATTTCATCTGTAGAAAAACAGATGAAACTGGAGACTACTGTGTCAAGCAAAAATAAGCCAAACCATGACGATGGTACCACATCATTTCTCTCATACATGGACTCCAAAGAATTTGCATAAAAGAAGGAGATCCTCCTGGAAAAGGGTCAGGGTGAGAATTATAGAGTAGGTGACAAGGAGGTAATTACAATCACAGCACCTTATAGAGGCTCATGTAAGTGTCAAAAAAAAAACCCATTAATTATACAAAAATCCATAAGTATATAGAAATTCCATGTGCATAATTTAATGGACAAGGGAAAATTTTAAACTTCTTCAAAACTCTTGTATTCTAAATTCTCATATTAATTTCTTTTTTGCCTATGTTAATTTCTTCCCTTGCCTCTAAGGCAATATATATATATATATATATATGTGTGTGTGTATATATATATATATACACACATATACATATACATATATATATATGATTCCTAAGTGAAGGGAAATTTTCATGATTTATTTATGTTGAAGATTAACATACACAGAGAACATTTTGAATTACTTTTATTGGTTTGGATTAGTTTATGTATCCAATATGCCAGTCACCAAAAAAAATATAAACCAAGATTTTGTAATTTACTCATTCACGTCTTTATAAGTGGCAAAAAGGAATGTGCGCGCACACACACAATGTAACATACAAAATGGTATATTACAAAAAAGCAACAGCAGGCATCAATGTACTAGAAACTGAAGAAATGAAAGCTGTTATTTTTAAAAGTGGCCCTGACTTCAGTGGGCTATGGTGTTTCGGTTACTGTTTTGCCAGGTGCTACTCAAAGCTTTGGGCCCATCAGAGCAGCTCTGAGATGCTGAATGACGGTGATATGGGGACCAAAGAGTGCTAATCTGTCTCCCGTGTGGCCTGATGCTTGCATTGTTGGGCAGAGGCAGTCAGGCTAGGGTGTCAGTGGTAAGTGGAAATTCCCAGAGTCACCTTGGAAGTCACACCTGCCTTTTCAAGGACACAGGCTCAGAGGAACTGGCTAATTTCCCAGGTGTTTTATAAGGCCCTCAGATATCATATTCTAAAAACGATTTTTAACAGGCATTAAAAAACAGGGTGTAGAAACTACAGAAGCTTCTACAGAGTCAGGTGGGCAGACACTTTTATCAGTGTCACTAATGCAAATGTATTCTTAGGGTCTTTGATGAGTTAAAAAGCTGTCAGTGGGATGCATACCCTTTCATTTTAATTTTGTCTAAGACAAACCTAAAATCACAGATTTATTTTTTCATCCCTTAGGGAAGGAACATGACCCACTTCTTCCACACGGATGACCTATGAATGTTACAGAATAAATCAAAGTTAAAAGCAGTTAATGTGCTCAGACTGGATTTTTGTCCAGGAGACTTGGGAGGACTTTTCTGTCTCAGGACTAGCTTTTATTACAGTGTTCTGTATGCTTCTTTTTTTTTTTTCTTTAACGATGCATAATATCTAGGAGTTTTGTTGTAGCTCATGTGCACTTGCTTGGCATGCACAAGGCCCTGGGTTCCATCCCCAGAGCGCTCCCAACCCCCACAGAACAAAAGCAAAGAGAAGTAGCATAAATTTCTGCTGCGCCACTTTTTTTCTCAGATGAAGCCCCGTGACACAGACCTTTGGTTCTTGGGCACATTCTGGTTCATTCTATCATCTCCCAGGTCTTATTTGTTCCACTGATCTATTCAACTTGGTCTCAAAAGTCCAACTTAAAACTAACATTATTTGTCTTATTATAGGAAAAAGGGGGTTTCTTTACACTCCAGTGTCCTACTGTTTTGTTCAGTGTTCATCTAGGATGCATATGCCTCATCGTTGTTCATCATACACTATGATAAAAGTGCAGTAAGCTAGCATTTTAATATTTTAATTACTTTATTATATCAAACAATACACATAATTTTTCTAAGTTAAGTGTTATTTCAAAGTTTGAAATGAAAACACTATGACACTTTTTTTTACCTTGGCCACCCCCTCATTCATCTGTCCTGAACGGAAATGGATTTGAGTCTTTGAGTTGATTAATTGGGCATTTATGTGTTTGTTTGTTGAGATGAAATCCAGGGAATATAATAAAAGTGGCCACTCTAAAGTGACTAATACGTGATACTTCCCACCTTGCAAATACTGCGCAACTACAAACTATCTAGTGGAAATTATTCCCTTTACTCCTGGATGAAACTCTTCCCGTTAAGTCTTTTCTTCTCATTCACATCTCCATCCATCACAGCTCTGGGTCTGCTGTCTATGGATTTATCAATTCTGAATTGTTCTCATAAGCTTCTTTTAATACTTCACTTATTATTAAGTTCTGAGGTTCATCAGGACATAGTATGCATTGGTATCGCATTTCTTTTCGTGGCGAAATAATAATGTATTATTTGCATGTATCACATTTCTCCATGCTTCCTCTGATGGGCACTTATGTGTTTCCATCCTTGGCCATTGTTACTGGTTCTGCTGTGCAAGTGTGTGTACATGTTTCTGTTTGGATATCTATTTTGAATTATTCTTTCAGGATTTAGGTAGGAGTGGAACATGGTGATTCTGTATTCAACTCATCAAATACAAATATGTGTTTTGTGTACACACTTTTAAAAACTAAATTATATTTTCCTGAAATATTTTCCCAAGCATTCGGTTTGCCTTTTGTTGGCTTTCAGTTCTTCTTTTGCTTTCTTTCCCAATCATGTGGCCTCTCATATCCTTCTATGGGTGGTCCAGAGCTATCTCACTGGTGTGGCTTCCATGGCTAGTCCAGAGCTATCTCACTAGCATGGATATCAAGATGACTAAAGGAAAAGCTTGTAAACATTGTCCATCTGAACATAGAGAACCCTTATCATTTGTCTTGTTTCACTAATCATATTTCTGGTGATTTTTTTTCACTTTTCTTTTTATCTCTATAAATTTTTCCCAAAGATGATTGGTTATAACTCCTTTCAACTCACATCCCTCTCTCTTCTGATAAAGCATTTATCAGTAACTGAAAATGAGTGCAATTTTAAAACTGTTTCAAGTTTGTGATTCCAAGGAAGGAAGCAAAAAAAAAAAAAAAAAAAAAAAAATAGTAATGATTTGAGCACGGGAAAAACAAACTTGTGGTAAACCCCAAATCATAAACTATTTCTTTGGAACAAAACTTACTGATAAACAAACAGTTCCTGAGAATATTTATGCTATCTTATGGGCCACAGCTAAATGTTTTCAGAAGGAAAACTGAAGAACAAAACAGTTCTTATAAACATTAAGATGAAGGACCATTTCAAGGGCCCTTGCTTTGACTACATTTTCTGTTGAGGACCTAAAGCCAGGAGGAAGAACCTGCTGAACATAAGCTAAACAGGTGACCATGGAAGCCAAGAAGATAAAGGGTATAGAAGGAGAATTCTGATCATAGTACTTTTGACAATCAAACAGAATTTAAAAAATAACACACTTGTGTGAAAATATTTTGAAGGCATACATACACCTCACTGGCCTCTGAAGGGAATCATCTGTGATGAAAGCTGCACTTTGCTTAAACAAATGTTTATATTTGGTTTTTTTAACTTTAGCTTTCAGACATATTGAGTTACAGCCCTTGATGACATGATGTCGCCATAATGGCAAGGCCTATTTTCTTTGTTGTTTGTTATTTGAGTTCAAGTCCAACTGTCCAGGCCAAATCACCGAGGTAGGGGGCTGTTAGCATAGTTTTACAAAGTTAATTTTGTGTGTGCATAGACATGCATATATATGCCAACATGCATTTGTGCGTATGTGTGTGGAGGTCAGAGGTCAATCTTGAGTGTTGTTCCTCAGGAAGTAGGAAGTATTCACCTTGCTTTTTTGATGCACCTTCTCTCACTGCACATAGGCTCACCTGACAAGGCTGGGTTGGATGGCTAGTTAGACCCAGGCATCTCTCTCTCTACCTCCCCTATCCTTGGGGTTACAAGGGCATGCTGCCATGCCTGGCTTTTCTTATGGGCACTGGGGATTGGACTCAGGTTCTCATGGTTGTACGACATGCAGTTTACCAACTGAACTATCTCCATAACCCTATTAGCATGAATTTTATATCTTAATTTCAATTCAGGACTGCTTCACCCCCATTTCCTCCCCTCATTGTGTTTATCTTTACCATCTTAATTTAAATTCTATTGGGATTCATGATAAGAACCTTAAAAAACAAAAGAAAACAAACAAACAAAACAAAAACCCTGATTACTATAGTTCCAACAGAACTTCATTTTAAGGATTGTAACCTTTGCTGCTGTGTTTATTGGAAGGGTATATAGCTGGCTGGCTATAAATAAATTCTTAGGAAGTCCAACAAATTTAATTTTACTCTGGGAAACAGAGAGCTAGTTCATCCTACAAATTTGGGGTGCTCTCAGAGACTTATCTTATTGGGTTCAAAAGCTACAACGTTCTGAGATCACATCGCTCAGTGCTCCAGAGTATAAGTCCCCACCCCACGGCACAGGTATGCTGTATAAGTCAGATGGTCACATGATGCATTGCCTCAACCATATCAAGTGCTCAGTAAATATTAATGTTATTAGCTAGTGGACTTTGAGATATACACCTACATGTCTAATGCCAAGTAAAAAAAACATATACCAAGAGCAAAAACAGCTTCTTTCATCCCAAAGTCCATTAGCAGAGGAGTTGTCAAATATATATATGAAGAATTTTGAGTTCACAGAAAACTAGAGGTAAAGATAACAAGATAACACATGTAGGCAACACCTTCCTGGATACTGACTGTGAAGAGGAGGTTTCGCCAGGACAGGGGTCCAAGGCGGTGCTACTATAGTGCTTGCTTTTTTATTTAACATGCATTTCTGCGTATTTAAAAAAAAGATTAGTGAGACATAAATATATGCTGTTGACAGTACTTGGAGTGCTGACAGAAGTAATTTCATCTTATATAGGAGGTCAGAATATAACAAAAGGAGAAAATGAGGCCTAAATGAATGGTGATAAAAAAAAATCTCTACATGGTAGAGTCAATTCTATTCAATAAATCCAGCAATCCAATTCTTTTTCTTTAAAGACACCCTTAAACAAGTAGCAAAAGTTGCAAAAGTGTGTCTCAGTTGGTATATGCACAAAAATATCTTTTAATAAGAATCATGGATGCAGACCCGAGGAGTCCTTCCAGTAAACTGGACCAGCTTGCCTGCTGATTTTCACAAGATCAACTGGCCCTCGATGAGTTCAGCATTGGGTAGAGTTAGCAGGAAGGAAGTCCCCAGATGGAAAGCTGGCTGGCTATAAATAAATTCTTAGGAAGTCCAACAAATTTAATTTTACTCTGGGAAACAGAGAGCTAGTTCATCTTACAAACACAAGTAGAGTAAACACATATAATGAACTGACATCCTAATTGATTAGTTCGGTTTTGAAAACACTTATGTGTTATGAGAGATCCCTCAGAAGAAGAGAGTTGTGTTGATTAGCTTATCTTTTAAAAACTGCTATAAAATATATGCATGAGAAACCAAAGCAAAGAGAATTCAATGATCTGAAAACTGAGGCCCGTCTTGTAAAACTGGGCTTCCTTCTTTGATGGATTTAAATGGAGGCATTGTTCATTTATTTTACAGAGAGAAACTTTCCAAATGCCCTGAGCATAGTTTCATTTCATTTTGTTTATTATGTTCATATATTTTAATGACACATTGTCATCTAATGAAAGTATTGGCACAAATTTGTTGTGCACAACATTAGTCAGAATGCCCAGACCAAAGCTCATTTAAGGAATAAAAAAATAACACTACCCTTCGGGGTTGGTTCTCACTGTTTGCACTATCCTTGCTCCCACGTGTGCTTCCTTATCATTGGTGAGGTGAAACTACAGTCATTAACTTGCAAACTGAACAAAAGTTCCTCTTAAAGCTGAAGCTGTCTTTTAAGGATCATGTTTTCTTTTTTTAACATTCATTTGATGAATGAAAAAAATATATTTCAAACAAGATGCTGCAAAAACTGAAGTGTTGTCAACTTTGCTTTCCTTTCAAGGACAAGTTTGACTTTAAAATTTAGACACTGTCATCACTTCCTGCAGACTCAATACTATCTCATTTAAAGAACATACTTGTAGGTACGAGAAAAATGAATATATTTTAAGCCTGAAATTTTCAAGGTTGTCATCTTAGTTGTTGGCTTAATTACCCTATTAAATCTCTGGTACATATCTACAACCACATGGTGGATCATAAAATAAGTGTAAAATCTTACAGCCACATCAAAGAGACACTAAAGTTGACACAACACTTACTGTTCAGTCATATAACACTCAATAGTAAGGAGATAGTGAGCTAAAAAGCTCAGCCAACTTTGGTTTATAGTATATATTTGAATGGACTCCCTAGTTCCTCATAAAGTATTTAGGACAATAATACAAACAAACTCTGTACTTCCAGCATCTTTTTTTTTTTTTTTTTTTTTTTTTTTACTGCTTCACTGACTTAACTGACTCAATAAATACTAGATCAGACACCAAAGACATAAAACAGAAAAGATCCATTCTTGTTCCACCATCATGAGAAAAGGGAAGCCATGCCAACAGATGCAATGCAACAGAGTAATGCTACAGCAGTAGTCTGTGCGTTTTGCCAAGGAAGCCATGGAGAAATTAGGGCTAGAAGAATCATGCAAGCCTCCTTAGAGTTGTTGAAATACCACCACAAAGGGAAAGCAGTAATGGACCTTGTTGTCTCTTTTTATGCAGAAGTCAAGAGAAGATGTAAAGGGGGTGAAATGTTAGAGTCTTGAGAAAGCACACACAGCCACACAGCATGGAAAGGAAAGTAAATTCTTACCTCACCCTCCCTCCTTCCCTTTCCCCGCCCCCAAGCCCTGTGTGTGTCTGTGTGCATTTATGTAAGAAGGATTCTATTGAGTTCACAATGGAACCTCTCCTGCAGGATGGTGTAGATGCCTCCTGCAGAACCTTGCCTAAGCTCTCAAGCTTTCAGTCTTGCCCTGTCCTACTTTGCTCATTTCCAATGAGCTTCCTTCAAGAACAATTCCTTAATAGACCTCTTGCACCCAAGTCCTTCTAGAATCTCCTGAAAGAAGACCCTGCTCTAAGACAGAAGCAAATAAGGACAATGTCATTGCAATATCTCCAGAGCGGCCATCACAAAAGCTGAAGAAATGCAATGCAGGAAGAATGATCAAGAAAGAAGGGCCAAATGCACATTTAATAACAAGCGATGGATATGTAACAAAGATAGCAAGGGAAAAAAACCCTGCAATAATTTCACATACTAGACTTGTACAATTAGCTAGCATCTGTCCTCCAGCCATGAAACACAGAAGGTAAAAGGAAAGGTCTGGAGGAGTGAAGGAGGGGAATGAAGTAGGGAAAGGGGACATGATTCTAGGCTTACAGAGATGAAGCACGAAGTCACTATGAAACATCTGATCTGTGTACAGCATCTACTTATGCATATACAGGTCTGAGCTCAGAAGCAAATTCTGACAGTAGGTTGGAGCAAAGAGCTAAGTGACAGTGCCCAGTAGCATAAGCATCAGCAATAGTTGCAGCCAGTCTTTGCTACTTTGTGAGTTCTTTTTTTCCACCCTTTATCTGTCCCCCAACCCAACACTAGATAGTCAAGAGATAAGGATAGAAGGGAGAGAGGGATTAGGAAATCCCTAAATCTAATCCCTTTCTTTTGTTTCTTTTTTGACCATGGCTACTAGCAAACTACAACCAACCAACCTCCTTAAAGAACCAATGACAACTACCTCTTGGGACCCGCAGGATTAAAACAACAGCATATTCCTATATTTCTGTGTTTTTTAAAGAACCCAATATTTCAAAATCCTCACTACGGACAGTGTTGACTTTGGTGGGGAGTAGATCAGCAGGCAGGGGTTAGTGAGATTCATTCCAAGCCTTAACTTGACACTTTTACAGACTGCCTGAACTTCTAGAGTCACATCACGTACTGCAGTGGAAATTAAAGTTGAACTTCATTAGGTATATGGAAATATTTTAATGGGTTAATTCATTTAAGAATAGCTAGTGATGATAGTAGTATCTATGTGCAAATCAACACAGGCTCCTAGACAGAGAACTTAAGCAGACCCTTAAAGATCAGATGACAGGAGCACAGAACTTCCTTGTTAACTGAGCTCAGCACACGTAGAATGGTTCCTACAATTAAAGCCATCATTCCTGTGAGGCTAGTAGATATGACAAGGACAGTGGACATGCTCACTGCCTTCTGGACAAGTTGGCCAGCCTGGCTGGGGAGTAAACTAATTCATTAGGAAGGTAAATACAAAATCTCTTGTGCTTAAACTCAAATGAGTAGCAACTTGGAACTCAACCCACCAGCTCCTGATTTTGGCATATGGTCTACAAAACAGAGAAAAGGAAAACCGTCTGCACTAATCCCGAATGGTGCCGAGATATACACGGATTTGTGGGTGACTCCAGAGTAAGATAGCCTTGTTATCTGGGGGATATACTGAAAAACAACTGTCTAGATAATATGATAGTGCAATTGTAAAGTTTCTGGGGGAACTTCCATACTGATTTCCATAATGGCTGGATTAATTTACACTCCCACTAACAGTGGACAAGGGTTCTGTTTTTGTTTTCTTCCTCCAGCCTCCTTAGCAATGTTCAAGACTTAGAGATGCTTAATGACCTATAGACTTCCTGTCTTTACCTTTGGATGTCCCCACCTCTATTCTTTGACTTTACGTTCTGAAGGTAATGGCTGGAGGCTGCATTCCATCCCAACCAACTCTCCCTTCACCCATCTGATCACAGCAGAGCCAATTCTCTATCCTTAAAGGCAGCTACAATTTGAACTAAATGGGTAATATACAATCTTCTGAAAATACCTGGTTGAGAACAATGAGGAAGTTGGCATACTGAGTTTCTTCTTGTTCTATTTAATTAAGTGGTAGTAACAGCTATAAATCATCAAACAATGGTTACATGAACACTTAATATTTTTTTTAAGTAGAAACAATAGCATAGCTGCAGCTTTTCACAAAAGACATAGAAGTTCAAAGGCCCTACAAAAATAAAACCCAGCAGTTCCTGATATTTGAGATGAATATTAATTTGGCTTAAATTATTTGTTAAAAGCTTCACAGAAAAGTGCCCATGAAATAGGTTCAAAATTAATAGCTACTAATAGTCAGATTCATATCAACCTGCTGTCTCTTCTGAACTGAGTTTATTGTACCACTCTGCAGGAACTTAAACAGTTCCCTAAGATGTAAATAAACCAGACAAGCAATAGTGGATGCGTCATGATGAAGTCCTCATAGGTCCAGAAAACTCAGGGCCAGGATAGCATAGAGGAACAATTATGTTCCTCTTTCTACCTTCCTCTCTCAAACTATAGAGAAGCAAACCTCGTCCCCAGCCTTCTCTTCTTCTCTGTGACCAGTACTGTCAGTACCTGACACTGTTTGCCCTTAACCTTCCAAGGGAGGGTAGCCTAGAAATTACATCTCTTCCTCAATGGTGAGGTTCCCCACGTGAGTCCACAAAAAGGTCCTCTCATGAGACTCGAAAGGGAAGAGAAGCTCTCTAATGGCAGCTGTAGACTTGCCTGTGTCAACAGACAACCAAATCAAAGCTGACGTCTAGATTTTGGCGCCCTGTTGAGACTCACCTAATGAACGGCTGTCCTGTGATATTCATACTTTGTATTTCCTCAACGTACCATAAAGCATTTTCACTGGAATAGGTTGATGAGCTTTCCCTGCTCACTCACTTTGTCCTAGGAAGGACAGTGATTGATTTGCTCTGTTGAAGCATGGCATAAGCTGGACCATGTTTTCCTGAAGGCAGATGCTTCTCCTGTGCCCTTCTGGTCTCAGATTGCAGAGAACCTTCCTCTGTTTCTAGTTGGGTAAGCTAAGCGCATCTGTTTGGGTCCTCAGACATTTTAAAAGACGTAAGAAGTTACCATTAACTTGGTGTCCTTAAGCAACACAAATGTGTAGCTAGTGTTCTTTTAGTTATTTTTGTGCTCCTATGGCAAAAATATCTGAGAAACTTAAGGGAGGGAGGATTTATTGGATTCCTAGTTTTAGAAGGTCCAATCTGTGATCACTAGGGAGCATCATGTAGGGAGAACATCACAGGACCAGAGGTGTGGAATAGAAGGTTGTTAACCTCACTGCACAGGAAGCAGAGAGAAGCAAGGAAGGGGGAGAGATGAAGGGAGGAGGAGGAGGAGGAGGAGGATGAGGAGGAGGAGGAGGAGGAGGAGGAGCTAGGTAGTCGTGGTACCTATTGTTCCACTCTGCAGGAACTTAAACAGTTTCCTAAGATGTAAACAAACCATACAAGCAATAGTGGATGCGTCATGATGAAGTGGTGGTAGCTAGGGACAAGATACCTCCAAAAGCCCAACCCAAGTGACTCCTTCCTCCAGGTAGACCAACCTCCTAACATTTCCAGAGCTCCTGAACATAGCATTACCAATTGTGGGCCTTGGAGCTTGTAGAGAACATTGCACAGACTACAGCAGTTCTGAAGGTAGGAAATAGTCTCATTGGCTGAAAAATCAAGGTTTCTTTAGGGCTGTACTCTTTCTAAACTCCTTCTGAAGACTCAAACGCAAATCTACTGCCTTACTCTTTCTGTCTTCTAGTGTGTGTCACATCCCTTGGCTTGTGGCTTTGAGTCATCTTGAACTTCTGTTCATCTTCTGTTGTGATTTTCTTGCTTCTCGCTCACATGGCCACTTGGGATTATATTATGTACTCAAGGCAAACCTTTTCACCTCAGAATCCTTCATCTTGTGTACAAAGGCCTTTTTCTCATTGGAGGTAAATTTCCATCTTTGGGCAGTTAAGCTATGAACATCTGCAGGGAACATTCATCTGCCTACCATGCTTGCCTCCTGACACTAGCTTGCTGATGTTTAAATTCAAGCCGGTGGTTAGGGCCAGCCCCAAGCACCTGCTTTCTCCTGCTCTCTCTGCAGACACATTGGAGCTGTTTGGCTCAGATTTAGGGAAAGAGCAGAAGGGAATCCTACTTTGGATGAAGACTAAAGCATATATTTTAATGTATATTTGACAAAACTCTACACAGAAGACTATATCAAACATACAAAATCATTGTACTTTCTATCTTGCCAACAATTCTGCTCAGTTGGTTTGCTTTATTGATGGAATAAAAAGAAAAAGGCAAAGAGTGACCGAGTCCCCCGGATCCTTGTTCTCATTACATTAAATATGCATCAAACCACTTAGAGATTATTTTGAGTTAAAATATTCTGTGCGTTATCTATACTGGATTCAGATCTTGATAAGACATTTTCCCCTAAGCCAAGACACATCTGTATAAATCTACATTGGTGCTAAAGTTCAACACAACTTGAACTGTGTGCAAAATGTAATGAATTTTCTGAAACTACTTTCACCACTTGACACTAAAATACAGTAGCATCTCAGCTCCCAGTTTTTCTCAACTCTATCAGCACAGGACCAGAAGCTCTACAAATTCTGATCAATAAGTCTGCATATCCCCTTCATGCAGTTAACAAGTATGTGCTGTATTGTTCAAACCGCCACATGTCTGCAGCCAATACGATCCTCATTAGCCATAAAGAGCTGTCTTCACAGCATTCATAACTGAATGTTTAAATCAATATGAGATGCAGAAATGTCCTCCATAACAACAAAGCAACTGTGCTAAAGGACAAAATATTTGCCAGGGCAGAAGCTTCGCCGTTGTTCTGACCGAGGGCAGCATTAGTTGACTAGAGCATGCCAGAGGATTAATGGAAAATTTTGAATAATGTGACGCTAAGCCTGATATTACATTGGCCTGAATTGTGAGGCAGCTCAAGGGATCCCATGGCCTAGAAATAGCGCAGCTTGTAGATGGGAACAGAAGGCCCCATCCCACTCCTGCCATGTTCTTTTCTTAAGTCTTCCTCCAGATCATTCATTCTGTCTCTCGTTCCGCATCTACCGTGTACCTAGCAGTGGGGATGGGAACGTAAACAACACGACTGACAGTCATTAAATCGGCACAGAGAGCTCCTGGCTAAAGACGACATTGTAGAGCCAAGTATTTGCTTTGTGAGGCCAGGCTGCCTTTGTAACCTGGAGTAAATCATTTTATCTCTCTCTGATTCTTGACTCTAGGTGTCAAGCAGGGACACTGATGACATGTAAAGCATATACAGACAATACAGGCACAGCAAAAAATGTACCATAAATGCCATTTAAGTATAAACAATAATAACACAGCTTCACCAAAGAAGGAGTATTTGAGTTGGTATTTGAAAAATAGGCAAACATTCGTCTATTTGTAAAGAAGAGGATGCACTTTTATTTGGGGTTGGGGACTGAGGTGGGGAGTTGGGAATTAAACCCAAAGCCGCACAGATGGTAAGAGTGTGGTCTGCCACTGGGCTACACCTCAGCAGCAGGTGCCTTACTTCCTGTGGATCTCCTCCTCTCACAGTACACTTAGATATCTAGGAGGGCAAAGTCAAGGTGTTAATAACACTACAGCTATAGAAGCAACATCTGGTCAGAACATCTGGAGGAAAAGACACAGATACTCCAATGGAAAGCTTGGCACACTTCAGGAGTTTAGGAAAGGGCCAAAGATCTTCCAAGTTGTCTAGAGGGAACTCACTCTGCCCTTTTCTCTTGTGCAGGCAGGTTCCACTTTCCCTTGGCATTCATACAGGTTATGATCTTGTCCCATGCAACCCCAGAACAAATCTCTGCTCTGCCCCATTGTCCATGCCCACCTCACCTCCTGTAGGCTCATGTTCAAACTTCTTGCCTCTGCCCTCACCTCCTTTCTTCCATCACTGTGGGCAGCAAGAGCTGTCTTCTTTACATATAAATCTCTCTGTGTTTCTCACTCTATAAAAACAAACTCTTGATTTTTTTCCCCTGGGGACCACTCCTTGGAGGCACGTGCTTACTCTTCCACCTCATGTATCTCCATCTCATGATATTCTATCTTCTCACCATTTGATGATCTCTGAGCAGCTGCAACAGGCACGACCTGCCCGAAATCTTCCTTTCTTTTTTTCTCATGTGAGAGAGCTCAGCTTGAGCAAGAGGGATTTTTTTTTTTAAAGGGAGAAAGATGAGTTTTGGGTTCTGGCTTTGCACCTCACGCTGCATGACCGGGATGTCACCTGCCATTTCTGAATTTTGATGTGTTGCCCATAAAACCAGAGAACTGGACCAGATTCCTTCTCGCTGCATCCTTCCTTTCCTATTGCCAAAGTTGCTATTCTTCCTTTATTCTTTTTCAGTCAGCCTACAAATATTTTTACATAACTTTACTTCCTATGTCTTCCTCCTGACTCCATTTTGAGTCTCATAAAAGTAAACAACAATAAAACAGAAAGAGAAGAAATAAAGAGTGATATCTCCTTCTTTAAAAAAAATTTGAAATAAAAATGAGATTGGTTAATCCATACAGACACATTTGGAAGCAGAAAATCAGTGCTCTGAGGAGGATAATGTGGACCTTTAGTGAAGCATCCAGCCTGGCTGCTGCCTTTTCTTTCCTGTCATTCCTCTTATTCCTGTTTTCTGTGCTCCATCCCCAGGATTCTGCCCTCTTCCCGCAGCCTGACCTTTGAGTATTCTGTTCCCTCCACCAAAACACGCAACCAGATCTCCATATTGTACGCTCTCGCAGAACCAAAATGTCCCTCTTTACCATGCAGATTGTAGTTGTGATTATTTAAGTAAATTGGCAATTACTCTGTAGATGTCTGTCTTTTCTTGTTGTTCTTTTTGTTACGTTCTGAGAACAGGATTTTAAAAAATTTAAACATTTCAGTAATAAATGTACTTCTTCCTACACAGTAGATGATCAATAAAACATTCTGAATACATACATGTATAAAACAGACCAGGTAGAACACACCCTTTACATAGTTTACCCCAGAACTGGGCCCGCCCGCATCTAAGTGGTCAGGAGTCCTGTGTCTTTTTTAGAAGGTTTTCCCTCTAATTTCATGCTACTGCCAAGAACTCAGCAGGAATACTTTACTCCCTGCTCTTCAACCCCCCCCCCATAACCGTGCTAGTCCCTAAAGTGGATGGAAAAGTAGTGTTTAGAACAAAAAGTAGAAGGAGAGAGGTCACTGTCACCCCAGTACTCAAGGGTTGCAAAACTCTGTTCCTTGGCCATGAAATCAGAGCCGTTGTGGTCACCCATAAGACTGTCACAAGGCTATATGTATTAACACTCTCCCCCAGGTGAAAGGACTGTCACTGGATCTTCATCTTTTGCTCTATGTTCCTCCCCAAGACCATCCTCAGCAGCAGACAATGCTGCCCCAGCCACACACCCTCTTGGGCAGTTGCAGAAGTCTAAAGGAGGCAGAAGATTAATGGGAGGAAGGTGCAGGAAGCTTGCACTTCTGTATCTTTAAGGAGAGCGTCCTCTGTATCGGTATGTACATCTTCACCTATACTCTCATCAGTAGCTTCAGTTAAACTGCTTGCTTTACCAAGCTGGGCTTGGATACAAGTATTTCTTTAGCCTGTCCTTGTTGCCCTATGCAGAGTGAAGAGATTTGTTTATATTTTGTTCACAGGTCTTCAGGAAGAGTAATGCAAAACCAAGGCAGAAAATGAGTTTGAAGATCAGTATCTTTTGTGAATATCGACACAAAAAACTCTCAACAAATATTAGCAAATTAAACCCAGCAATATACATAACAGATTACAAATATATCCAAGTGTAATTTATACTGGGAATGAAAGTTTGATTTAACATCAGAAAATCAATTAGCATAATAAACTATATTAATGAGATAAGGAACAAAACCCATACAATCATCTCAATAAACACAGAAAAGCATTTCACAAACCTCATTACCATTCCATGATAAACCACCAAGCAAACCAGGAAGAGAAAAGGTCCACCCTCAACTTGACAAAAGGCATCACAGCTAATATTACACTCAGGGTAAAGACCAGACGCTTTGTCCCCTAGGGTCAGGAATAAGATAGGATGTCCACTCTTGACATTTCTATTTGTTACAGCACAGTTGTAGTAAGAGCAAATGGGCAAAAGAAATAAATTTTAAAAAAAAAGAGAAGGAAGAGGGCTGGAGAGGTGACTCAGAGGTTAAAAGCACTGGCTACTCTTCGAAAGGTCCTGAGTTCAATTCCCAGCACCCACATGACAGCTCACATATGTCTCTAACTCCAGTTCCAGAGGATCTGACACCCTCTCACAAACATACCCATAGGCAAAACACCAATGCAAATAAAATAAATAAATTATTTTTTTTTTTAAAGAGAAGGAAGGAAGAGAGAAATGAAGAGAGGGAGGGAGGACAGAGGAAGTGGTACCCAGGTTAGAAAGAAATAAAATTCTCTCAATGTGTAATTGATATGATCTTGCATAAAGAAAATCCATTAAAATCTATAAAAATTTAGGAAAAATAACAAATTTGGCATGTTTTTGAGGCATAAGGCTAATACACATAAAACAATTATACAATCTATATATTAGTGGCAGACAACTGAAAAGTAAAATTGAAAAATAATTTAATTTATAATGAAGGCTATGACATACTTAAAGAACGTTAAACAAAATTAATGTAAGACATATTCTTAACATTATTTAACAATGCGGGGAAAATTAGAGAGGGACTGACTGAATGGAGAGGAACGTCGTGTGCGTGTAGGAAGAACTCTTTTTTTTTTTTTTTTAGAAAAGAGCACACAAAGTCATCAGGTTGAGGGGTTGGGGTGGATCTGAGAATTAAGTAGAGAAGCTGAGGTGAATATGATAAAATATATACGAAGAACTAATAAAAATGGGAGAAAAGGAAAAACATGAAAACAGGATGGATATCATATAGTGAGCATCTCATGAGGTCCTGAGTTGCATTTTTCTGAAAACCAACTAAACTGGCATCCATATTTTCATACATTCACTAGCCTTTTCTGGTTTATTTCTGTAAAGTTTTTACATACTGTTTCTTGTCTCCTTACCCAGAGACATCGATGCATTTCTCTACTCCCCTTCAATACTCTTCAATACGGTTGTGTTTTGATCTCTCCCATCCCACACACACTTAAAAAAATGACATGACTCTCAAAATTAATTTTCAAATTCAACACACAAAGCCTTTGCTATTTTTTCCAGAAATTCACAAACAGATCCTAAAATGTATATCCAAAATAGATTACAGACCTAAATGAGGCAAGAGCTAAAATTACAAAACTTGCAGAAGAAAACATGGGAATAAAACTTTAGCCAAATTGAATTTCTTGCACATTCAACTAAAGTAAAAATAGATAAAATGTACTTCACAAAATATCAAATTTTCAGAGTTTCAAATTAAACTATGAGCAAAGACTAGCCACAGGAAAGGAATAAGTTATATACATCTGATCAGGCGTTCGTCTGGAGAATGGATAAAGAACACAACTCAAAATAAAGTGGCTATCCAACTTCAAATTGACCAATGAATAATCAGTTCTCCAGAAACTTATGTAAATACCCAATAAACATAAAAAGATGTTTCACATCATTAGCCAATTGTAAAATAAAAATGAAAACTGTGTAATACCATTTCACGCCACACTCTTTAGAATACCTGTTGGTGAGGGTATGGAGAAAACGAAACCTGAACAATTGATTCAGAAACCAATTTGGCAGCTACTCATAGCATGAAATATAGATTCCAAATTACCCAAAACTCTACTCAGCATCTGCTCAGAGAGATGAAAACAACATTCACATAGAATGGGCATAGGAATCTTCAATGTAGCATTATGCATTGTAGTCCCAAAGGAAAAAGCCGGCACATTAACTGACCAGTGGATATACAAATTCTGTTATATACACACAAAAGGCTACCCCTTGGTAATAAAACTATAGTCATGCATGCCCTACTAAGAATGACCCTTGGCCACATATTATAAGACTGGAGTCATGAGCAATGTTCTGAATAGGTTTGCTTACATGCACAGAAATTGGATTACCAGGGGCTAGAATGCAGGAAGACAAGGAAACAGCAAGTGGCTTCTAATGGGCGACTGGCTGAGAATGGTTGTGTGAGTTTCTTCCAGGGGAGACGGGGTGCTGTAGTTGTAAAACCTTATGGACACAGCTTAACAACTAAACTTCTTTCTTTACATGGATGGATTTTATACTGTATGGATCGTATTTCCGACAAGCCATTAAAAAGAGAAGGGAAGGAAAAGGGAACACTACGCTCATATTTTTCTTCATTAACTTGCCGTCTGCCGTGTCCTCATATCTTCCACAGCAGCCCCAGAGACCTCACTCACCCAAAACAGGTCAAGCTTAGGTGGGTCCTAAGGTGAAATGATCAGGATTATCTCATTTGGTCCAGATATTCTCTCTGAAACAAGTGCTTTCACACACACACACACACACACACACACACACACACACACACACACGGGATCTGTATATGTCTGCATGGTTGTGTCTGTCTCTGTCTCTCTCTTTGTCTGTGTCTGTCTGTCTGTCTGTGTCTCTGTCTCTGTCTGTCTCTGTCTCTGTCTCTCTCTCTCTCTCTGTGTGTGTGTGTGTGTGTGTGTGTGTGTGTGTGTGTGTGTGTGTGTTTGAATCCTCTGACATTTAGTTTTTCACTGTGCTAAACTGTTCCCTAGGTCAGTAGATCCAGACCCACAGGCCAAATGTCAAATGTAAGCCTCAACTCAGGGTTTCTTGTTTGTCCTTGTGCTGTTCTAGCTGAGAATAGTAGTTATGGGTTGGAGATTTAGCTCAGTGGTAGAGCGCTTGCCTAGCAAGCGCAAGGCCCTGAGTTTTGTCCTCAGCTCTGAAATACAAACCAAAAACAAAGAATAGTAGTTATATTTGTAACGGCTGAGTTAAAGAAAATAAAAGAGAAATGATGTGAGACAGAAGCAAAAGTGGACTGCAAAGTCTCAAGTGCTTACTTCCTCTCTGGCCCCCACAGAACAAACTGGATGACCTGCCACTCCATCCTTGGAAAAGCTGAAGTGAAAGAGAGAGACGGGAGGAGGGCAGAGAAGCCTCACGCTTCTTTTCAAGTCACTGTTAACACCAACACTAGTAAAACTCAGGAGCCAGTTTGCACACTTTCATGGGAATTACATTTTTAAGGGTTATTCAAGCCAACGGAGGTCGTGTTGGGAATGGCTACAGGAGAAATCTCCACCCAGAAACCACAGCACTATAAAACGGGACTTTTCTACTGCACTCAACACTTCTCTAAAGAAAAACATGGAAATTCACCTTTGCACTTTCTGGAGAACAAAAGGTGGATTTTGGTTAATGGACTTTGATGGTCGAGTGCTGTGAGGCAAAGCTGAGCTGCTTATGCTTATGGAAGCTGAATGCTGTGAGCCTGGCCAGATCCAGCAGGTGAAAATAACTGCTTTGCATCAGCGAGGGCGTGGAAGGAAAACTTCAAGATCACCACTAGGGGGAGGGCTGGTCACACTTTGCATGAAGGCCTTTGGGGACCAAAAGGCCGAGGACCGAAGAAGCCATTAGGATGGCAGGAAAGATGAAAGAAGAGGGAAGATAAAAATGAAATGGTCATTATATCCAGGGGCACTGGATGCTGGTGTGACTGCATCTGGGATCAGAACTCTCAGCAACTTTCCAGCAAGCTCATCACTTTGTTCTGTACAGAACGGCATTATGAGGTGGAAGGCTAATGGGGCATTTTATTTCCTTTGCAAATGGACGGACATATAAATGAAGACGCCTTGTCCTGTTTGATTGTCTTTTTAGCTTCTCTATCGTGTCTCCTTTCCTCCTTCTCTTCCTCCTCTGCCCCCTTTTCTACCTCTGACTCTGTCTCTGTTGGCCCCTCTCTCTGTTCCTCTCCCTCTTTCTCTTTCTCTCTTTCACAACTCACTTTATCCCTTCCTTGTCATTAGAGCTGATCACAAGCTTTTTCTATCTCAGTGTCTACATGGTGAGATTATAGGCATCCAACACCCTGTCTTTAATTGTTTCAAAAATTCTAGTTCTCAATTATATCTAAATCTTTAATTTTAGATATATCTTATATTTATTTGCACTTTCTTAATATTATATATTTGCTTCTTTTTAAAGAGTGGCAAGTAAGGACTATTCAATAGTGCCTTCTTAATAGAACACATGCATTTCACTCTCTCTGTGTGTGTGTGTGTGTGTGTGTGTGTGTGTGTGTGTGTGTGTGTTGTGTATCATATGTATATATTCTCCTATTCTCTAGAACTAACCAACAAGGAGACAATCGAGAGACAAGTTATAAAAATGCCAGCCTAAGGCAGGAAGATGACTCAGTAGTTGAAGTATTTGCTGCCCAAGAATAATGGTCAGAGTCTAGGTCTCCAGAACCCATGTGAGGATGAGGTGGGCATGGCGACCAGCCTGGAATTTCAGCCTAGGAATGATGAGGCAGGGGACCCCCAGAGCCAACAGGCTAGAGAAGCTAACTATATTGGTGAGCTTAACTGAGCTTAAGAGACCCTGCCTCATTCAATGAGGAGGAAAATGATTGAGAGTGATTTGGGACAGAAATCTCAAGTTTCACATGCAGTGCGCGCGCACACACACACACACACACATACGCCTACAATGCTGCTGCCACCACCACCCCCCAAACACAAATGGAAAAAGAAAAATGCCAATCTAGACATTCATGGTATACCATGAAGGAAAAATAAGAATTTTATGAAGTAGATATTAAGACTCCCTTTCCCCTACAATAAAGCAAACTACTGTTATAATTTTGATGCTCAGCAATGAAGTAATGGGCTTTTCTTAGGGCAACCAGGAACCTATATTCCACATGTAATAGTGTTTCTAAGAGGGAAATAAAATCCAAACGCCTCATTATGTTGAATGTTCAGAACAAAACATGCTTGAAAAGTGGGCAGAAGACACTGAAAGAGTCAGTTGTTTGGAAAGATAAGTTACATCTGCTTCTGTTTCTACACAAATCTGCCTTTCTGTCCTACAGTTGTCTCTGTCTGTCTGTCTGTCTGCCTCTGTCTCATCTCTATTTCCCCATCCTTTTTCTCCTATCCTCCCCCTTTATCTTTCCATCTCTGCATCTCGTTTGCCCCTTCTCTTTCTCTATTTCTCCCTGAAGACTTGTTCTGGTTTCATCGTTTCCACAGTTACACAAGGTTCTTGGTTCTATGTTTGCTGCTCTGGTAACTTTTTTCTTGGTCCAGAAAGGGGATTCTAATGTAAATCAGACACAGAGCATGCTACAAACAGAACTAGTAACCTACAAGTCCTACACCCAAGGCTCTCCTTCTATTTCTAGAATGAAAAATGGGCAAAAGAGACCACTTTTCTCTAATAAACAAACCTATCGTAAATGCACAAGAATCTGCTGTGTGTCCATTTCTAACGTGGGACTGCCTGGAGCTAGGAGAAATAAGTTGTATATTTCGATGTGGTAATTTATATGGAAATGAACATGATACCAAAATTTAACACATAAGCAAAATACCACTTGTAACATTCTGGTAGAGCCATTAAATAATTCTATCACCTGCACTTAAACAGCTGGAGCATAGTATTTTGCAGTTAACAAGTTGTTTTTATTTTTAAACCTAACCTTTAAAATGGCTTTATATGGTTCATTTTATTTTATTTTTACATAATTCTCATTGGTTAGTTGATGTTGCTTTATAACTCTGTTAAAATTTGCTAGCATGTGGAGGTAACCATATTAAAACAAATAAAATCCAACGAAAGAGCACGGGTCTCCCTCCCCCTCCCTCTTGCTCTCCCTCCCCTCACATCATGCGTATGTTCTTGGTACAGATAACTAGAACTAATGATGCAAAAGCCCCTTCATGATTCAGTTCATCACTTTATCTATGACTTGCACTTCCAGCCTCTGGGAGACCATTGCCCCGGGCTTCTATTTTCTTTAAGAACTAGGATGTGACTCTTAGGAGAAGAAAACCCTAGCTCTGCCCAAGAATGACATAAATAAATATCATGGTAGAAGGTGTTATTTTCAATCCAGGTACAAAATGTATAGCTGGAACCTTCCTTTGGGGACTATACTAAACACAACACACATCATTTCATTTACTCTTAACATGATAGAGGTACCATCACATTCCCACTGATTACATAAATATCTTCTGATTGTCTATATGTATGTCACATGCAGGAATGATAAATAAAGAAGGGAACAAAACAGACTAAAATCTTCATTTTCACAGAGCATGTGCTTGGATAGAGGAAAGAAACAAAAATGATAAGTGAATAAGATGCATGATGCTTTTGGTTACAATGTCTGAAAGAAATTCATGTAGGGAAAGAGATAACAAGTTAGAAGACATAATTTTAAGTCGAGAAGTCAAGAGAGACCTCATTGAGAAGCTGAGCTGGAGAAAAGATGGGGAGGAGGGAGTCAAAGGTATCTGGGGAAGAGCATGCCAGGCAAAAAGACCACTAAGTTTAACATTGCTTACATAGGAGCTAGCATGATTGCTACGGGAGCAGGAAGGACATAGGGTGGTAAAAGTATGGCAACTGAAGGGGGAACTGGGAGAAGAAATCACAAGCATTGAGGGAAGTAAGGTGTAGAACTTGTTCATTGTGAAGATTTTTTTCTTTTACTGTAACAGTAAAATGGAAAATAAAGGGAAAAAAAAAGTCACCTGACCTCTGTGTTGGTGCAGTTGTTCTGGCGGTGTGGAATCTAACTGTGACATAGTGCAAGGCTAGAGCGGAGAGCGAGAAGTGAGGGAGTCACTGCAATAATGAGAAGTGATGGAAACGGACCAGCTGACTAGCAAGGGCAGTGGGGACAGCTGGTCAGCTTTGAAATGTATCCTGAAGGTCCCGATGCAGGAGTTGCTGATAGATCAAGCTAGTCCCAAACAAAAGAGGAATCAAGAACGAGTCCAAGCAAATGGATTGAACTAGAAATGATCATAATGAGTGAGTTAACCCAGAAGCAGAAAGACTCAAATGGTATATACTCACTTATATCTGCACACTAGCCCAAGGGGCATGTCCCACGAAAGCCTTCACTTACCAGGAAAGTGGGACAGAGGGGAGGACATCCTATTGGGACTCTAGATGAGAGAAGTGTGGGAGAATGGCAAAGTAGAAGGATCCAGAGGGTCCTAGAAACCTACAAGAAGAACATTATGATTGGCAGATTTGGGCCCAGGGGTCACGCTCAAACTATGGCACCAGCCAAGGACAATACAGGCCGTAAACTTCAAAGCCCTACCCCGATCTAGCCAATGGACAGGACATTCTCCACAGTTGAGTGGAGAGTGGGGTATGACTTTCACACGAACTCTAGTGCCTCATATTTGACCATGTCCCCTGGATGGGGAGACCTGGTGGCACTCAGAGGAAGGATAGCAGGCTACCAAGAAGAGACTTGATACCCTATGAGCATGTACAGGGGAAGGAGGTCCCCCTTAGTCATAGGGGAGAGGAGTAGGGGGAAAATTGGAGGGAGGGAGGAATGGGAGGATACAAGGATGGGATAACCATTGAGATGTAATGTGAATAAAGTAATTTAAAAAAAAAAAAAGAAAAGAACAAATCCAGGATTTTCTGGTGCAGGAAACCAGAACAAAAGGAGATAGTGCTTACAGAGAGGACCAGTGGGAGAACTGGGTTTGAGAAGGAGGCATTTTGCCCTCCTTGTCAATCAGGGTGATGGTGGCAGAGGAATGAGCAGAGCTTCAGATTTGGAGTTTGCACAAGTGTGTTGCTCTTGTGAACATATTTTGTTTCTATTTAAGTGATGTCTCTTTGACATCATTCATTCATTCATTCATTCATTTGAATGTTCTGAGTATCTATTATTGCCAAACAGTGCACGGAGTCTTGAGAAAGCAGTGAGAAAAAGATGCCTGGTTCCTTCCCTTGTAACACATGGTCTAGAGCAGTGGTTCTCAGCCTTCCTGATGCTGTGACCCTTTAATACAGTTCCCCACATTGTGGTGACCCCAATCATAGCATTATTTCCATTGCTACCTCATAACTGTAATTTTGCTACTGTTATGAATTATAATATAAATATTTATGTTTTCTGGTGGCCTTATACAACCCCTGTGAAAGGGTCGTTCAACCCCCAAAGGGTTGAACCCTTTGCCAGAGAACCACTGATCTCAAGGGAAAACAATAAATAACTGCTTGTGCAAGGGTATCTATACACATATATTGATAGTAACCTACCAAAGTAAAGCAGGCATTTACCTAAAGACACAGCAGTGTAGAATGACTTCAGTAACTTTGCCATTGTTGCATAGCTGGGGAAACGCTAGATCATTCCATGAACAAGGCCACCTCTTCCAGAGCCCATGGCCTATGCTATGTGAGAATTCAATGTCAGCTCCGCTCTTCTCTGGGCACTCTACAGCTGCTCACAGGGAGACTGGCAGGAAGCCTTTTCCAGGCTGGAGTTTCTGTCAGACGAAGGGTTTGGGCCAGATGATTCTGAGAGCCGCTCTGCCTTGGTGACTTGGACTCTTTTGTATAGAAAAGATTCGGGGAGGCCCAACCCAAGCATCACTTACTCAGCGATTCTCCAGTCAGGCCTGTGTGTGAGGCTGGGGGCCATAGAACTCCCAGCAAGTTCTCTGCTATTCTAACAAACTTGAGGAGGCAGTGGCAGTTTCAGAAGTCAGGGGCTGGCAGGTGTGATCCCTCTTAGAAGTGGGGGTAACGGGGTGTTGACTTGGAAAGAGTGATGGAGAAAATCAAGAGTAGCAAATCCATTAGATGTCCTCTGCACTTAGCTATACTGGGACCCGATCTTCTCCCATGTCTACAATGGGCAACAAGAGAGTGTCATGCATCAGAGTGTGTGCCTGTGAATTGTGGATCTTCTATCATGTTAGGCCCTGACTTTTGTAATCTAAAATTCCACAGCGGTGGGAGCCCAGCCTTTCTGTTCCCAACTAACTGTCCAAAGTGCACTTCTTCTTTTCCCCCAGAGTATAAACTTTGCCAAAACTGCAAGACTTGCTCAAGTAGTCATTCTTTCTACTAGCAGAGCTCCCCAAATGACGCACAGCGGGTGCTTGTGGTAGAGAGAGACCAGCTTGGGGCTTGGTTAAAAAACCTCAAATTTCAGCTACCATTCTTAGTTATTTCTTTACATTTGCTTCTGAAATGTAACTTTTTGCATAAAAATTCTTTAAACTTCCATAAATCATTCACAACCGCAATATTCTCTCTAGAACTCTGATAATGGCTTGTAATGGCTATAAAAATACTCAATAATGGAAAATACAGAGTGTTTTTCTATTCACTAATTATAAATTCTATTCTGTGTTGGAACATTAAGTTGATAATATTAAGTACACAATAGTATGTCCAAAATAAAGTGACATGACATTGGTATGTTCTAATTTTCAGTGTCTGATTTTATCCCGTGTGTGTGTGTGTGTGTGTGTGTGTGTGTGTGTGTGTGTGTGTAACCTCTCATTTTATAAGCAGAGGACCTGAGTTCAGTTCTCAGCAACTTCCTCAGAGGCCATACAACCATCTGTCATCCCAGCCCCAGAAGATTTGATGCCCTCTGCTGGTCTCTGAGGGCACATGCACTCATGTATACACACCCACACACAGACACAGACTTATGCTCATAGTAAAAAATAAACTTTTTTAAAAAGAAAAAATATATAAATTTAGTTATCTGATAGAAATAATATAATTGAGGAAGGACTCATTACTCACCTTGGAATTTACAAGGCAACAATAGTAAATATGTGCTAAACTAATTAAATCGATGACAGTCTTGTAGGTGTGTGCTTATTTTTCATGGGTAAATGTTTATGGGCATAAATCTTTTAATCAAGTTTAAATTAAATGTGTTTAAAATACATGCAGCAGTAATGTGCATATTAAGTAGCACATTGTATATGTTATATAGTAGCAATTAATATATATTTTTAGATATATGAAGGAATTGTTTTGATGATTGCATTCTTTTATCAGTCTATCCAATTCCTGTAAACACATCCAGATCATATTAGAAACATAACCTATAAATAGCCATAACTATGAAAACATAACAATGTGGACCATAAAGCTTCCATTGCAGGAAGATAAAAAACAAAACTTGCTTGTTAGCAAATACATATGTATCTTGGGCCATGGAGATAGCTCAGTGGGTCAGAGTGCTTGTTCTGTAAACATGAGGGTATGATTTCAAATCCCCAAAACCCGTGTGAAAAGCCAGGCATGGCTGTGTGCTCCTGTAACCCAGCATTAGGGGGCAGAGACAACTAAACCCTGAGAGAGTCTTGACCTGTCTCTGGTTCAGTCAGAGATGCCATTTCAACCCAATAGTGCAAAAAGTAACAGAGGAAGTCACCTATTGTCCTGTTCTGGTCTCTGCACACATGCTCACAGGTTCATTTGCAGGTACACTCACATGTATGCTCCCCTCGCATACATACATGTACTAGATATCTTCAAATGTTTACAACCCTAGCTTCTTTTCCTCTCCTGTCCTCTCTACCATTTTCCTCTTTCTCTCTGGCTCAGTTTCCCCCTCATTTTGTGTTCCTCAACTACTATCCTTCCTTTGGGATACTTCTAACTAACAAGAGTCCACCCATCCACAGGACTTACTGATGACCAATATGTACTTGGCAAGATTTTTTTTATTTATTTATTTATTTATTTATTTATTTATTTATTTATTTATTTATGGTTTTTCCAGACTGCGTTTCTCTGTGCAGTCTTGGCTATCCTAGACTTGCTCTTTAAACCAGGTTGGCCTTGAACTCAGAGATCTCCCTGCCTCTGCCTCCCAAGTGCTAGCGCTACAGGCGTGTGTCATCACATGCCTGGTTCATATAAAAAATAACTGATAGTGTTCCAGCCTTCGAGGAAGACACAATCCAGTTGACATTGGGCCACACTGCCAGGGATCAGGGCTGTCAGTCAGAAGAGCTATAATGCAACACCAGCACCTTGCTACGTACCAACCATCTATTTCTCCCCAGTTTTTTCTGTATCAACTGTAAACTGGACCGTACATCTCTCATTTCTATTGCCTAGTACTCAAGGAAATGCATATAAAAAGAAAAAAAAACTGATTCCATAATGTGTTTTGGGTGAATTAAACAATGAGATTGGGTGATTTATTAATGATTTTTTTTTTTTAAATCTCACTGGGATCAGCTTTTCACTATTTCCCCCCCACCACAACCCCCATCAAAGAGCCATCCTGAATATCAAATCCAAGTGGGATTTTGGTTTCCCACTTAGTCATATTCTTAAAGACGATACCTCTCCTGAAATCATTTGATTATATTTAATGTACTATTCCCTGAGAAGAGGTGGAGAAGCTCACTTCTCCCCTGGGCATGCCACCTTCAGGCCTCTCGCCAGGAAGGGCTTGGCTTTTCTGAACTTTTTTTTTTTTTTTTTTTTTTTTTTTAACCATTTAAAGGTTGGCCTGTTAAAGAATTAAAACATCTTTGGGAGAATCCAGTCAGAGAAAACGGGGTACCAAAGGGAGATGATCCCGCCAGAAAACAAGTAAGCAAAATGCCTAGGGTCTCTTTTGAGGAGACCAGGTGTCATCCAGATCTGCTGCTGGGAACATGGGCGCGGAGAGGAACCAGCAGTCTTGCAAGAGAGCCAGGGTTGGGGGGGCAAAGCCCGGAGGCCTGCTGCTCCTGTCCATGACCCCACGTGCGTCCCTTGTCACCCTCAGAGAAGCTGCCCAATTTCAGAATCTAGCAACTGAGACTCCAGAACACTCGTATTCAACCGTGGCGACCAAAGTGTCACACCCTGTTCCTCCTATTATGTTTATAAAACATACTCTGCCTAGGTGGCGGCAGGAGCACCTCAGATGTCCCCAAACACGCAACGTCCTGACTTCGAGAGTCCCCTCCCTCCAGCATGTTGTCATGGGACCCGTTTTTCATCTCTCTCGGCCCTCCAGCTAGCACAGCTTGCATGCCCTTCAGCGCAGCTGGAATGTAAAGCCAGGCAGACCCCTAGTTTCTGAGCTTTCCAGCCCCTGCTAATCCCGTGGCTTTACACTCCGGGGATGCACACCAAGGTCACCAGCATAGGTGTGACTGCATCCACCTTCCCTTTCCTTAAACACTCCCCCTTCTGAGATCTCCAGAGTCCGGGCTCTTTTCTGCTCCTTCACCCCACCCACCCACTTGGGGGTTTCCTCCCTTTGCACCCCAGCATCCAAACTGCATCCTTGCTGGTGTTTGCCTGCTCTAGAAAGGGTTGCTTTCCGGTTCAGGGACTCCCTCCTAAGTTCCCCCTTTAGGTTTCTGGGAGCCAGAGGGAGGAGACGAGCCTCCCACTCGCTCAAGGGGAGCGGCAGGGGAACCGACGCAAACTTCTGCTGCACTTACTTCGGGCCGAGGCTGCCGCCCCCGTGCCTCACTGCTAGCTCTCCCACCGGCAGCTGCTTCTGGGCGACCCGAAGGAAGCCACCACGATGCTCACATTTCCCACGCCAGCTGCGGCTGCGAAATGCGCAAGAGGAAAAAAACGGCTCGCTCGGTGACAAGTGTGCTCTGGGTCCTGGTCTAGAGCGGAGATGAGGGTGCAAGCTTGAGCCACAGCTACCTTCAGTAGCCCCTGGACGCAGCACCGGGCACTGTGCCCCGCGCACTCGGCTCCTCGGCTGGGCTGTTTCTGTCGGACTTGCAGTTTTAGTCCATACCAGAACTGCAGCACCCTCTCCGTCCTCCTGGGGAGACGACTTTCAATTCACCTGGAGGTTGGCGAGGCTCCCCCGCGGGCTCGCATTGTGACCAAGGATGCAGAGGAGAAGAGGGAGGAGCGCGGGAGCGGTGGCTGCCCAAGTGCGCCTCCAGCATCCTCAGCAAGGAGCGCACAGCCCTCTCCAGCCGCTCTCCTCCTCGGGACTGCAGTCCTGACGTCACCTGCCCTCCCTCCCACCCGCCCCACGGAGAAGCAGTGGCGGAGGGTGGAGTGCTGAGAACGAGGAAGCAGGAGTGTGAGTGCGCGTGTGTGCACGAACATGTGCCCCACACGGCTGGGGACCCATAGGAACCGCAGGTGGATCAAAAATCTAAGCTCCTCTTAAAGTGGTGCTGAAGGGCTACCGTGAACAGCTGGGGGCGCTCGCTTCCCAGTTGGGGCTGAGTTTTGATAAAACCGTGAGAAACAGATTAAGACAGCAGTAAGGGTAGTGGGAGAGTTAGGAGTTACAAAGGATGCATTCGAAGTTAGAGGGTGCACTGGACGCCTTTTAAAAGCTGCGCCGGAGGCAGAGACGGGTAAACCTGATGGGACCGTGCATACTTAGCGTCCAGTAAGAGTCTGGTTAGAGTTGGGAGCTCTCAGCCTTGGCTCCCGCTCTTTGTTCCTAGAGTGGTCGGTGTAGCTGTTCTTCCTCACCCAACTTCCTTCTTTTGGTGAGCCTAGGGGAATTGTGGTTAGAAACTGGGAGAAAGCTCCCTGATCGAAAAGGATCAAGGGCAAGGAGTGCGAGGCCCATCCTTTGGGTCCTAGAGCAAAAGCATCTAGGAAGAATTCTGAGATAGAGTGAGTCCCTTGCAGTTATCAGAGGGTGAAACTTTGTCTTTACAACCCGACCCTGCGAGGCTTTAGGCTCTAAGGATAGTTCTATAATCATGCAACTTTTCTCCTTGTCCGAAATTGCCTAGGTTTTGGGATGGAACATTTGCCCCCTTAGTGTGACCTTTGCTCGCCTGCCATGGACTCTGTACTCCTGCTGGCTGCAGTGGTCAGCTAGGAGCTGGCTGCTGGCTGCCCTAGGACTCCCGGTGGGAACGAAATGAGCAATGCGCTCCAGCCCAGGCCAGATCTGCTGCCAGTATCTTGGCGTCCAGCTTAGGAGCCAGCGCTCTGCAGTGACTGCTCCCGCAGCCAGCAGTGAATTTTAACTGCAAGCATCTTCCTTCCAGAATCTAGACACCATTTAATCGCTGGTGTGCTCATACTCATTACAAATAATCTCAATTGAGAGTGGCAAGAAGGAATTAAATGAGAAAAAAAAAGTCTCAGTTTTAAAATATCTTTAAATATTGAACTTTATAGTTTGTGAAGTAGGTTCAGATATCAACAAAGCAGCTCCAATTCCAACTCTCTGATGGAAGTTTAATAAACAGAAGCAAGTCTAGGAACCATGGCTATTGTGTTAGGTTTAATACTCATCAAAGCTCCCACATTTAAACATTGGCAATCTAGCTAATCAGGTAAAATTAAAGATATCCTTAATAAGCACAGGTTGGAGTCCACAAACAAATGGCATAATTAAAGCATGGTGATGCTGCATGCTCTAATGAGAACAGGGAACAGCAGCGAGGGACATAGGGCCATCAGCCTCCAGATTCTTCTGCAACTGTCCTATTTTTTAAGGTGTAATTTTGAAAGCACGGTGACACCAGGAAGGACTTACATAACCAGATTCTAGCTGTGTGCATTTCAAAAGCATAATTTCTCAGTAGGAGTCACTGTTCCCTGAAAATGCTAATTCAGATTAATAGTGTGGGAATAACCAAGCCATTGACAAATTAGCGATCTGAAAACAGCATTGAGAAGTGACAGCTGTGAACCTTCTAAGCTGGGCCATGATTTTGTTTGCATGCATTCAATGCAGAAAGTTCTTGACACCCTGTCAGCTACTGTGATACCTGGCTGATGGGTCTTCAGCAAATTGTGGCCATCTGACGTGACGCGAGCACTTAAGTCCCTTACTTCTCACTGTATCCTGTGCAAGCCTTGAGGACAGCCACGCTGGTGTGGTTGGTTGTTTGCATGTCTGTCTTCCTTCCAAGCTTATAAGCCCTTCCCCTAAGCAGGCAAAGGTTTGCTTTCGGTAGGATCCAGCAAATCTTTTCTGGGTTGTTTTTAAAGACTATAAAATGACTACACTGAAGAATTCATCTTAAAGTACAGGAGTGCCTTGCAAACAGGAAGACAGGTGCAAAAAAAACCAAGAGCCACAGAGGAGCCCAAACACAGCCCCCACAAACACAGCAAGAGGACCAGCAAGAATTGGAGAGGCGCTCCATGACTTGTGCTGGGAAAAGAGAATTCACAAGCAAAAGAAGGAAATCTGACCCTTGTCTTAACACCACACCAAATAGGATGAGAGTGGATAGAAGACTTAAGATGAGGCCTGAAGCCCCAAGAAGGGCTTGGAGCTCCTTGACATTGGCTGTAGCCAATGATAGTGTGGCCAGCAATCTTTTTTTCTAGGTATTATGCTGAAAGCTTGAGTTTCAAAAGCAAAGATCAATAAATGGAATGACATCAAACTGGAAAACTTCTACATAACAATAGAAGCATTAACAGAGTGAAAGAACAAAATTTGGATGGGAGAAATATTTCCGAATTACACATATTGAATATGGGTTACTAGCTAAGTTATGAAGAGCCTTTCTAATTCAGTAGTAGAAAAGCAAGTGGCTCAATTTAAAGAGTTGGCAAAGGTCCTAAACACACATCTCCAAGGAAAACCACATTTTAAACAGCCAGATTGGGAGCTGGAGAGACACCTTACAGCTAAGAATGCATTGTATTCTTCCAGAGAATCCAGGTTGGATTTCCAGCACCCACATGGGGCTCCTCACAACCACATGTCAGTCTAGCTGCAAGGGATCCAGCACCCTCTTCCTTCACCCATAAGTACCTGCACACATGGGATACACTTACACATCACCCCCTCACACACATAAATAAAAAAATAATTAAGAAATCTAAAAGCATGCCCAGAGACTATGGGTCAAGATGCTTAACATCATTAGTTATCAATGAAATGCAAATTAAGGCACTACAAGATATCACCTTATATTTGTTAAGATGACAGTGATAAAAAGAAAAAAGAAAAAAAAAAAAAAAGCCAAAAAACAAGTGATAACACCTGTGGGCAAGGGCGTAGGAAAAAGGAGACCCTTGTATCATATTGGTAGGAATGTAATTGCATGCAGCCATTATAAAAATATTTTAAATGTTAATAACAGTAGAACTACTACATAACCCAGCAATCCATCCTCCAGGTATATAGCTGAAGGAGATTAATCCAATATCTCATAACTACACCCGTCCCTCCTCCATGCTCATTGCTGCATTACTCACAACAAGCATGGTTGAGAAATAGCTTAAACGTCTGTTGAGAGATTAATGGGTAAAGAAATGATAGCGTGTATATGATAGAATATAATTCGGCCTTAAAAAGGAAATCCTGCTGTTTTCTACACCATGGCTGGACCATCGAAAGCACATTACAAATATTTGTCATTATGTAGAGTGCCGCATACCCATTCAGCCAGCTAGGTGAAGCTATTGCTGATAAGTTAGGAGACGAGGTCAGATCATCTTACCCTGACCTTCTCCCTAACCAGTGTGTGAGGAGCCAAAGTCCAAATCCAGCAGGCCAGAGTCCAGTATCCTGGGACTGTGCTCCCAGCACAGACCATGTTATCTAAGCCATTCAGTACTAAGCACATTATGGGAACTGGATAGATAATGAACTCTCTGCCCCAACACAAACACATCAATCTGCAACTATACTTACAAAGATACAGGAACCCTTAGGAGTCAGTACCAGAGGCTCCTGGGGAGGAAATACCTCTTTAACATACTGTCTTTCTATACCATGCACTACAGCTATTAGTATTCCTGAACCAAACAAGGAAATGAATGCTGGCAAAACTATGGGGAACCTTGGTTCTATCCTTCTAGAAACAATCTCCATGGAAGGAGAAGCTCCCTTAATCTTTGATGCAGCTTCTCACCTTCCACACCAACAACAAAGAGAAGAAAAGGAAGGAAGGAAGGAAGGAAGGAAGGAAGGAAGGAAGGAAGGAAGGAAGGAAGGAATGAAAACAAAGCTAGTCCTGGTGATGCACACCTATAGTTCCAGCATTCAGGAGGTAGAGATTGGAGGGCTTAAAGTCAAGGTCAGTTTGAGCTATGTAACAAGACCCTTTCTCGAAAATAAACAATTAAGCAAAAAGTCTCCCAATCCAAACACCAAGTTTTTGTTGCTGTTGTTAAAGGAAAAAATAAAAGAATAAGCATTTTTTACACGGTATTTAGCTTCCTGTAATTCTCCTGAAAACCAATTAAAATATAGCTTCTATATATTGTTAACATAATTAACAATATTCTATATAATTAACATAATTATATTATGCTAATGATATGTTATGTTATATGTTATGTTATGTTATATGTTATATTAATAATATGTGGAATAACAATATTCTACATAATTAACATAATTATACATATTGTTAACACATAAACATGTGTTTTTGTGTGTAGAATATCTATATATGTGTGTATATATTTGTCGGTGCTAATAGATAAAATATACCATATATATTATAATCAAAATTAATTTTAATATATCTATTCAATTAAAGAGATTACATGAGTTCATGAGAAAATCAGTTTAAAGCTTTCTTTTAGAATATAGTGTATATATACAACACCTCAGTCTTGTAGTGACACTTTTCTGAGGATTCAGGTTAGTTCTTAGTGTATAGTTCCTCGTGGTATATTAGTAGCTTTATATTTGAGCTACTTGTGTCATGGTCTCTAACCCTGATAGAGTTCACCTCTGAGACAAAGTTCTAAGTGACCATTTTTCTTTCAAGAATTTAGAGGTAATTGAGGTATTGCAATTTCAATGGTATAATAACTCAAGCTAAAATGAAAAAATTGACATAACAACACAATGCATTTGTAGTCATTTAGTGAAATTTTATATTAAGATAATTGTGGGACTAAAAAAGATGGCTTAGTGAAAATAGTCCTTGCTGTGCAAGTCAAATCCTCAGCATGCACATAAATGCCATTCGTGAGTCAGGCATAGTGGTGCACACCTATAATCCATGCACTTGAGAGGCACAAATAGGTCGATCTCTGAGTCTGAGGTCAACCTGGACTACATGGTGAGTTCCAGGACAGACAGAAGTACATAGTGAGACCATACAAACAAAACAAAATTAGACATGGGCAGTTGCATTTGAAACCTCAGGGCTGTGGGAAGGAAAGTGGTTGATCCCAGGAGCTCAGTGTCCAGCTAGCCTAGATGAAATTGTGAGCTTCCTAGTTACAGACAGACAGACAGACAGACAGACTAGGAAAACAATTAGATAACCCAATATTTTATGTATAATCACAGCCTGGCAATAAGTTTGTGATTGAAGTTGTTTTGAGCTGTATTATTACATTAAAACTCATGGCACTTTACTTACATACCTGTTCCTTCATGGCAATAAGACTTCCACATAGGTACTCACAGGGAGCCAGCCTCTGGACCTGCCTTACTGTGGTGTACATCAGTGGACCACGGTCACAATGTGCATCTGGCATCCTGAAACCTGAGAAGCAGCAGTGAAGAGACAGCTCAATGTTTTCTAATGGAGCCTGGCAGGGCTTCCTTAAGGGGCAAGTGGTTTTTGTGACATGCATGCCTATAGATAGATTTACCTACATGTGAAGAAAATGCTTCAAGGGGCAAGGTTTTCATTTTCCCCCATTGATTGGATGAAGGCAAGAATGTTCTAGCCAGAATGGACTCGGAACACTGAGTGCTTTTCACACTTAGTTCCAGTCACTAAAGAGTGGCCTAGTACCCTTATACTCTCTCTTCCCTGAGTTGATTGAGAACACAGCAGTCCACCTGGGCAGGCTCAGCAGAAGGAAATTCATAGGAAGAAGGTAGAATTTTTTTAGAACGATTCAGGAAGAAGCTTAATATGGGTTCAATTAAACTAATTTGGTTCTTCTTGGTTTGTATAAAGCAACTTCAGCCTAGATCTAAAAGAACATGTTCTTGAAGCCAAGCATGGAAATGCATACTTGCAATCCCAGCACTTGGGTAGTAGGCACTAGGAGACGTTAACTTCAAAACAACTTGGTTTACATAGCACGTTCCAGGCCAGCCTGACCTGTACAGCAAAACAATGTCACCACCACAACCACTAACAAAAAGGCGTGAGGAAAGAAAGATAGAAACTCACTAGCTTTTTTTGTGCACACCATTCCTTTCTAAACACTTATTTCTCGAGCCCTCTTTTCCATGTAGTCTCCTTGCATTTTTTTTTACAGAGTAGGTAGGTAGATTTTTTTTCCCATTTACACTGTCTAATTCATATGATTAGAACTTGGGCACCTTAGAGCACTGCACCTTGCCTGCCTACGTGCTTACAAAGTATATGTACACTTACTGAACTCTATAAATAATAATAACAGTAATCACTCTCTATACAAAATTAGAATGCTAGAATATTCAACCAGTTTAGGATGCTGATTTGCTTTAGTGCTTCATAATTATCTCATGAAACCTATGGTATAATGGGCACTACATTATACAGTCTTCCAAAAATATGCCACTATAGAGCCTGGCAAAGAGGTGCACCTGCAGCTTCCTCCATCCGCCTCTGTAATACAGAAATGGCAGGGTGGTACTTAAGTTGTATTCACATTGCAAACTATTCTAAGCAATCTTTTCAGCATCTTCCACCCTGAATACCAGCCCACATTAAGGATGTTTAAAAGTCTATGAGTCCACGAGGAGCAACTTGAGAAAGGAGAAGGAAATCTGTAATTCCCCTCCACATCCAATTGATTGGTCCTCCAGGAGATGTGGGGTGAAAAGGGCCCAATCCAAGCTGCACCCAATGGTAGCTGCCAATGGCCACAGTTACCACCAGTCAGATGAGCTTTTTTTCTTTGGTTCTACGGCAACAAATTAACCTTTATTATTATTATTATTATTATTATTATTATTATTATTATTATTATTATTATTATTATTTTTTTTTTTAGACTGCGTTTTACTATGTCATTCAAGTGGTCTCAACCCCTTAAGTTTGCCTGCATCTATGTCCCAAGTGCTGGGATGACAGGCCTGGCCTTGATAGAAAAACAGTAGCCAGTCCCAGCGAACTGTCTTCCTAACTCAGAGAACAAAGACATCACTGAAATCGCAGTGAATAAATGTATTTGGCTTTGCGAAGGCTGCAGGTCTCTCCCTGTTATAGATTTACCAGGCTGAGGGAATTAAGTTTATGCTACAGCTCATATAGCTGAGAAGACAGGTGACATGACCAAACTGCTCATGTCATTTGAAACCATGTCATGGCCAAAGAGCAGTGCTATATAAGATAGAAACACCATCAGAGAAGAGGAAACTCCTTGCTTCCCTTGCTTTTTGCCTCTGGGCTCTCTTTGCTGCAGTCGGGGTACTTTAATGTGCCAGAGTGCAAAACATTGGCCTGGGATTTCTGCAGTCAAAAAGTTCTGTGTCTCAAGCAGCATGCTCAGTCTTCTGGATTAATTGGACAGAGCACCGTGTAATACAATTCCTTTGACATTGCTGCAGAAATACCTGAGGGAGTTCCCCTAGAAGACCTGCCGCCCACAGTCGCAGAGCACAGAGTGCTGCCAAGGGCTCAGTCTGCATTCAGCAATCTCCACGCTGCCTCTCTCCAGCAGAGCAGGGCCCATCCATTTTCACAGCACACACAGCTCACCTCGGAGGAAGTTATCATCTAAAACATTACCCAATCCACCAAAATAATCACCGCGGCTGTCTTCGCTTGCAGCTGCTTTAAAGAAAAAGAGCTATCCTGAACTCATCCTCAGATTTGTGTGCAAAGGGCATGGCAAATGAGAAATGTGAGGACAAGTGCCTTCCAGGAAGTTCCCCTTAGAATGATGGAAAGATGCTAGACCTGGCAGAACAGGCTTGTCAGGGGAGGCTAAAGCGGGAATGTAGTGCATTTAAGATCAACTTGAACTATGTAGAGAGACCCTGTCTTGTTCACAATAAATGGGCCTAGGGAAATGGGTGAGAGTACTTGTTGTACAAGTGTGAAGACCTGAGTTCAAATCCTCACCACTGACATACAAATCCAGGTGGGCCTCTTTACACCTCTAATGTCAACCCTGTGGGAGGTGGGGACCAGGGGCTCCTTGAGACTTGTTGGCTATCAGCCGAGCTCCAGGTTCAGTAGGAGACCCTGTCTCACAGAAATGAGGTGGAAAGTGATTGGGCAGAAGCTTGAATCCTTCTCTGGCCTCTGTGCATGAGTAGGAATATGTTCATCCACATTCATGTGCGTGTACATCACACACATACCACACGCACACATACAAAGCAGGAAAATCCTCAATAGGTATAAAATGATTTCAAAAGTGTACAGTTAGCATAAATGTTCCCCACCAACTACTTCTAAGGGAACAATTAGAAGATGTATTCTGTTCATGGCTGGTCAGGGAAATAATAGCACTAAGGAGAAATGTGTATAAGAAATTGTGTGGGTGGGGTCAAGGTGAGAGAAAACAGATTCTGGGTTCAATGTAGATGTATTGCCTTTCTCAAGATGTGGTGGTATGGTGGTCTGTCAGTGAAGGATCAGTAAACAGGATTTTCTCTAATTTATGGATCTGGTTATTAAATGTCTGGAATTAGATTGCTTGTGAATCATTGGGAAAGCTGGAGGAAACTGTTCTTATCTCAGCTCCCAGGAAACAGAGAACAGTACTTGCTTGGTACTGATGCTACAGACGTAGCTTCAAGTTCAAAATCGCTTGCCACTATGGCTGAGTAGTTGTCACTGTTTCCCCAGGTCTAGAGGGGGGAGGGAGGGAAGGAGGGGTTGGGGGGGGTGGAAGGATACAGAGAAAGTGTGAATTCCCTGAATTGTCCTGAGGCAGAAATAGCCAAGGTTGGCTGAAAGATAGCTGCTGTCATATGTCTGCCATACAAAATGTAAGTGCATGTGTGCATGTGCGCTCAAATGTGTGTGTGTGTGTGTGTGCGTGTGCGTGTGTGTGCATTTATTCCTGAATCTTAGGTAGAAGGCCCTTGGGAGATAGTCTTAGCTCTTCCAGGGTCTCAAGTAGAGACTGAGTAAGTCAATGAAGAGGACCAACCACAAGTAACCAAGAAAAATCCATCTATTCAGTCCATTCCCTCAAGTCTGGGAGTTAATGATGCTGGGATGTACCAGGAAAAAAAGGTGATTTTGATCATGATAAATTTCTGTTGTTGTGATGACCCTTTTATCCTTCTTGCCTTGTGTAAGGATCCAAGAGAGGAAAGACTCTAAGCAAAATCAAGAGATCCATTTCACGAAAGCCCAGTTACTAGTCTTATTACTGGCCTCACTAGTGATGTGTGTATGTGGAGGAGGGGACACAGAAAAACTCAGTCAAGGAGGATCTTCTGGGAAGTGCAGCATAGATGATGTCTGAAATGAAAAATGATGGATCTGGTGGGAGGGGAAGCTAAGAGGAGGATCATGAACTTTGAAGAGCGAGCATGGCCAGCAGCAGTAGAAGTTAGGGCAGAACTTCCTGTCCAGGTCCCCTGGGCCACACAGGGAACCAGAGAACAGGAAACCATGCATTCCAGAATGTAGAACTGAGAACTCAAGTATCTCTCACATATACTTCAAAAACCACTAGGGTATGTGGAAGATGGATGCTGCTTCTCTTATGACTCCATGAGCTAGTAAGAAAAGGAGGGAGGTGTGAAAGGGCTGGGAGTAGCTCGTTCTGAATGAGAATGAAGTCCAAGATCTGAGTGGAGTCACCTTGCCTCCATAGAGGGGCTTCTGTATGGCAATGGTGGGGCCCAGCTTGCAGATGGATAGCTGGTTGATCCAGTAGATGAGTCTTCAAGAGCAACTGGAAAGCACTAAGGTTCCAATATGTGTCCCCAAAACTCAGGTTGAAATGTAGTCCTCTACAAAATAGAATTAACCCTGAAACCTTTAGTTCAGGAGGGTTGTGTGCTGACCAATGGATTGTGCCTTTATGGAAGGCTTGAAGGAACCTATTTGGTTCCCTTTTGCCCTGCAGACATAGGAAGAAAGCAGCAAGGTATCTTCTCTAAAGGAGAGAGAAGCCCTCAGTAGTCACTGTGGCTGCTGTGTGTTGATCTCAGACGTCCTCTCCCCAGAACTATGATAAATCAAGTTTTATTCTTTATAAATTGTCCACTGGAGGCTCTAAGATGGCTGTGCCAATAGAGCATGGTATCTGAATAGCAAGACAGCAGTGATTACAGAGCCAGCAACAGGCCATGTTGTTGACCCCAAAACACTGGTGTCTGTGTTTCCCAGGTGAGGGGAGAGCCCATGGTGAGGGAAACTAGCAAGACCAACCTCAAGTCATGTAGCTAATCCTGGGAAATTTTCCTGGTTTCCTGCTGGAGCCTCTGGCCAACCACCAACTCTCACTGTCCCATGGATACCTATCAGGTACCAGAGGTGCATAGTTCCAACCTCAGGCCTCCTGATGTGCAGGATCCAAAGAAACAGCCCCAGCCACCTCTTCAAAGTTCACCCTGTCTCCCTAAGGAAATAGGCTAGACCTCTAAGATCACAGGTTCTCCAAAATGGCTGCACAGTGTCTGAACACAGTGCTTGGGTGGCTAGAGGGAGCAAGAAAGCCAGTAGCTGGGCCCTGACTCTGAGACTACCCCTGGTGAGAGGAAGGCCCCAAAGCTCCTAAGGAGTCTAGGCGGTCCTGAGGTTCATACATCTGAAGAGAGCCACAAGCAATTCCCTGAGAACCACTTGCCAGTTGGAGGCCATACCCACCAATCTGAGGGGGTCTCCTGCAGGAACATCCAATCTCCTCCCCAGGGCTCTTCAGCACCCAAAAGAACTCCAACAGGTACCAGGAACTACTAGCCAATGCCAGAGACAACCAGATGGCTAAAGGCCAGCTTAAAAATACAACCACCAAAAGCCAGGTCAGTATGGCATATCCATAACCCAGTTATTCCACAGCAAGTAGCTCTGGATACACAAACATGACTAAAACAAAATAAAATGAACTTAAATCTATGCTTATGAAGATAACAACCTTTAAAGAGGAAGCAAGAACAACAACATACACCCTTAAAGAAATAACAAGAAGATACAGGCAAACAGGTGAGAAAATTGAACAAATCACTTAAAGAAATATGAAAAAATACAAACAAACAGGTGAAGGAAATTAATAAAATGGTTCAAGATCTGAAGATGGGAATAGAAACAATAAGGAAAACACAAACTGGGGAAATCCTGGAGATGGAGAACTTAGGGTGGAACACAAGAACTACAGAGGTAAAAATGGACAAAAGAATACAGAAGAAGGAAAAAGAATCTCAGGTGTAGAAGATACAATAGAAGAAATCAATGCATCCATAAAAGAAATATTAAATCTAAACAAATTCCTAACACACACACACACACACAAAATCCAATAAATCAATGATACCATGAAAAGACAACCCCCCCGCGCAAAAAACAAAACAAAACAACAACAACAACAACAAAAAACAAAAACAAAACAAAAACAATAATAGAAGAAAGAGAAGATTCCCAGTTCCAAGGCCCAGAAAATGTTTTCAACAAAAACATAGAAGAAACTTTCCTCAATCTAAAGATAGAGATGTCTATAAGCACACAAGATGCCTACAGAATACCAAATAGATTAGATCAGGAAAGAAAATCCTCATGCCATATAATAATCAAAACACTAAATGTAGAGAACAAAGAAAAAATATTAAGCTGCAAGGCAAAAAGTCTAAGTAACATATAACGGCAAGCCTACCAGAATCACATCTGACTTCTGAACAGATACCATAAAAGCCAGAAGGCTCTGGGTCTTGCAAATCCTAAGAGACAAGATGCCAATCTAGACTATTATACCTAGCAAAACTTTCAATCAACAGAGATGGAGAAAACAAGACATTCCACAACAGAGCCAAATTAAAACAATATCTATACACAAACCCAGCCCTATAGAAGATACTAGAAGGAAAACCCTCACCACAGGAGGTTAACTACACTCACAAAAACTCAAGATATAAATAATTTCAGCACAGAAAAAACAAAAGAAGACAAGCGCACAAAGACACTACCACAACTAACATCAAAATAAAAGGAACTAACAGACACTGGTCATTAATTTCTCTCAACATCAATGAATTTGACTCTCCAATAAAAAGACAAAAACTAACAGAATGGATGTGTAAACAGGACCCATCATTCTGCTGCATACATCAGCCACAATGGTAAACATTACCAGTAAAGGGCTGGAAAAAGGTTTTCTAAGCAAACAGACCCAAAACGAAAGCTGGAGTAGCCATTCTAATATCTAATAAAATAGACTTTTAACCAAAATTAATCAAAAGAGATGAGGAAGGACATTTCATACTCATCAAATGTAAATTCAACCAAGATCACATCACAATTCTGAACGTCTATGGCCCAAATACAAGGGCACCCACATTTGTAAAAGAAACATTTATAAAGCTTAAACCACACATTGATCCTCCCATATTAATACAGGAAGATTTTAACACCCCGCTCTCAACAAAGGACAAGCCAACAAAACAGAAACTAAACAGAAATAATGGTACTAACATGTCATGATCAAATGAACCTAACAGATATCTACAAAACTTTTCAGCCAAACACAGCAGAATATACCTTCTTCTCAGCACCCCACAGAACCTTTTCTAAAACTGACCATATAGTCAGTCTCAAAGCAAGCCTCAACAGATAAAAAAAGATGGAAATAACACTTTGTATCTTTTCAGACCACCATGAACTAAAGCTGGGCCTCAGCAACAACAGAAATAACAAAAAAAGCCTAAACATGTATGGAAACTGAACAACTCTCTACTAAACAACAACTGGGTCAGGGAAGAAATAGTGAAAAAAATTAAAGATTCCCTAAAATTCAGAGAAAATGATGGCACAAAATACCCAAACTATCTATGGGACATAATGAAAACAGTGGTAAAAGGAAAGTTCATAGCACTAAGTGCCTTGTATGGAAAAATATCATGCAAGCAACTTAAGGGAACACCTGAAAACCCTAAAAAAAAAAAGAAAGAAAGAAAGAAAGAAAGAAAAGAAAAAGAAGAAGAAGAAGAAGAAGAAGAAGAAGAAGAAGAAGAAGAAAAAGAAGAAGAAGAAGAAGACACTTCCAAGAGTAGTACATGGCTGGAAATCATCAAACTCAGGGCTGAAAGCAATAAATTAAAACAAGAGAACATTCAAAAAATCAACAAAATCAAGAGCTGGTTCTCTAAGGAAATCAACAAGATAGACAAACCCTTAGTCAAACTAAGTAAAAGGCAAAGAGGCACTTTCCAAATCAACAAAATCAGAAATGAAAAAGAGGACATAAAAATAGACACTGAAGCAATACAAAGGATCATTAAGTCTTACTTCAAAAGCCTATATGCCACAAAATGTGAAAATCTAAGCTAACTGAACAGTTTTGTGGATAGACTCCACTTACCAAAATTGAATCAAGATCAGGTAAACAAATTAAATAGTCCTATAACCCCTAAGGAAAGAGAAGAAGTCATCATAAGTCTCTCATCTAAAAAAAAAGCCCAGGGCTAGTTGGTTTCAGCACAGAATTCTACCAGACCTTCAAAGAAAAGCTAATACTCTTCATATTATTCCACAAAATAGAAACAGAAGGAACATTACCAAACTTATTGCATGAGGCCATCTTGCTACCTAAACCACAAAAAGGCCCAACAAAGAAAGAGAATTCCAGATACATTTTCCTTATAGCATTGATGAAAAAAATTCGATAAAATGCTCATAAACCAAATACAAGAACACATCAAAAATATCAACCACCATTTCAAGTAGGCTTCATCCCAGGCATACAGGGGTGGTTCAATATACAGAAATCTATCAATGTAATCCATCATATCAACAAACTGAAAGAAAAAAACAAATGCAAGATCATCTCCTTAGATACAGAAAAAGCATTTGACAAAATCCAACACATATTCATGTTAAATGTCTTGGAGAGATCAGGGATACAAGGTACATACCTAAACATATATAGCAAGCCTGTAGCCAATATCAAACTAGAAAGAGAGAGAATCTTAAATCAATTCCATTGAAATCATGGACAAGACAAGGCTGCCCACTCTCCGTGTATCTCTTCAATATATTACTTGAAGTCCTAGCTAGAGCAATAAGACATGTAAAGGAGATAAAGGCGATGCAAATTGAAAAGGAAGAAGTCAAAGTATTGTCACTCACAGATGATATGATAGTATACATAAGTGACACCAAAAATTCTACCAGGGAACTCCTACAGCTGATAAACACCTTCAGCAAAGTGGTTGGATATAAAATTAAGATGCACACACACAAAAAAATCAGTAGTCCTCCATATACAAAACACAGACAGGTTGAGAAGAAAATTAGGAAAACTATACACTTCACAATAACTCATAAAGTATCTTGGTGTAGCTCTAGCTAAGCAAAAGAAAGCCATATATATAAAAAAAACCTCAAGTCTCTGAAGAAGGAAATTGAAGAAGAATCAACACAGTAAAAATGGCCATCTTACCAAAAACAATCTGCAGATTCAGTGCAATCCCCATCAAAATAGCAACACAATTCTTTACAGACCTTGAAAGAATAATTCCCAACTTCATATGAAAAAAAAAAAAAAAAAAACAGAATAGCTAAAAACAATCCTATAAAAATAAAAGGAATCTCCATCCCTGGTTTCAAGATGTACTATAGAGCAAGAATAATAAAAATGGCATAGAAACAGATTGGTGGATCAACTGAATCAAATCAAAGACCCAGAAATAAACCCACACACGTATTGACACTTAATTTTTTTTACAAAGAAGCCAAATCCATACAATGGAAAAATATAGCATCTTCAACAAATGGTGTTAAACTAACTTGATGTCTACATGTAGAAAAATGCAAATAGACCCTTATTTATGACCCTGCACAAGACTAAAATCCAGCTGGATCAAGGACCTTCGCATAAAACCAGAAACACTAAATCTGGTAGAAGAAAAAGTGGGAAAGAGCTTTGAACTCATTGGCACAGAAGACAACTTCCTGAATACAACACCAATAGCCCAGCTCCAAGTTCAACAATTAATAAATGGAATCTCATGAAGCTGAAAAGCTTCTGTAAAGCAAAGAACACTGTCAACAGAACAAAACAACAGCCTACAGACTGGGAAAGATCATCAACCCTAAATCTGACAGATGGCCAATATCATATATAAATCAAGAAATTAAACTCGAGCAAACCAAATAACCCAATTAAAAATTGGGGTATAGAGCTAAACAGAGACTTGTCATCAGAAGAATAGCAAATGGCCAAGAAGCACTTAAAGAACTGCTCAATGTCCTTAGTCTTCAGGGAAATGCAAATCAAACGACTCTGTCATTCCATCTCATATCTATCAGAACAGGGAATATCAAATACTCACATGCTGGTGAGGATGTGAAGAAAGGGGAACCCTCTCCATTGCTGTTGGGAATGCAAACTTGCACAAACACTTTGTAAAACAATCTGGTGCTTTCTCAGAAAGTTGGGAACAGCTCTACCTCAAGACCTAGCTATACCACACTTGGGCATATAACCAAAAGATGCTCCACCATACAAGAACATTTCTTTAACTACGTTCATAGTGGCATTGTTCATAATAGTCAGAATCTGGAAACAACCCAAATGTCCCTCAACTGAAGAATGAATAAAGAAACTGTGGTAAATCAACACAATGAAATACTAGTCAGCTATTAAAAATAAGAACATTATAAAAGTTTCAGGCAAATGGATGGAGCCGGAAAAGATCATCTTGAGTGAAATCCAGAAATACAGGCACGGTATATATTCATTTATAAGTGGATTAGCCATATAATACAGGATAACCACACTACAATCCACAGACCTAAGGAAGGTAACAAACAAGGAGGATCCTATGGTGGATTCTTAATTTTCATTCAGAGGGGCAATAGAATAGACATGGAAAGCAATGAGAGAGAGAGAGAGAGAGAGAGAGAGAGAGAGAGAGAGAGAGAGAGAGAGAGAGAGAGAGAGAGAGAGCACGCAGAACTGGAGCCTATCATAGAGGTCCTCTGAAAGACTCCACCCAGCAGAGGATTGAAACAGATGTTGAGACTTACAGCCAAACTTTAGGCAGAACACAGGGAGTCTTATGGAAGAGTGGGGGATAGAAGGAGGGGACAGAAGCTCCACAAGATGACCAACAGACCCAAAAAATCTGGGCCCAGGGTGCCGGCAGAAACTGACACACCAACCAAGGACCATGCTTGGAGAGGACCTACGCTCTTGCTCAGATGTAGCCAATTGGCAGCTTGGTCTCCATGTGGGTCCCCTAGTAAGGGGATCAGTGGCTGCCTCTGGCATGGACTCTGCTGCCTGCTCTTTGATCACTTCCCCCTGGTGGGGCAGCCTTGCCCGGCCACAGAGCAAGAGGATACAGGCAGTGCTAATGAGACTTGATAGGCTGGGGTCAGTTGATAGGGGAGGAAGGACCCTCCTTTTTGAGGACCAGGAGAAGGGGATGAGGTGTAAGAGGGAGGAGGGTAGGAATGGGAGGAGATGAGGGAAGTGGCTACAATCAGGATGTAAAGTGAATAAATTAAAAAAAAAAAAATTGTCCACTCAAGCTGTTTTGTTTTGCCAGCAGGAACAGACTAAGGCAACTGCTTTGGAGGTGGGAGGATTAAGTCCTTTAATATAATAGGGTGTAGAATCATAAAAACACCAAATACTGGTGGATGTGGTATTTAATCTTTGCACTCTGAAGGCGGAGACAACAGAATCTCTGAGTTCAAGGCCATCCTGGTCTACAAAGGGAGTTCTAGGTCAACCAGGATTACACAGTGGGACTCTGTCTTTAAAAAAAAAAAAAGTAAATGTGCTTTTGAGTGTGTTGGGGTGGGGGTGGGGAAGGAGGGAGGGAAGTGGGGAGGGAAGGCAGAGGGAGGGAAAAAGAATCATTTCTAAATCCCTGCCCTGTGGTAGCTTAGAAAAAATGGTTGCATATTTTTAGACTATAGCCGTATAAAGCTACATAAAAGAAACATTCTTTTAAGAACTCCAGGCACCTATGAAGAAATGAGCTGTTCCCACAAAACTTCCTTACTTATTTGCTCTGCAAGACCACTGCTAATGCCTTCAATTACAGCAGCCATGTTAACAATGCTGCTGATGTCTGGATTTACTTCTGCCACTCTGAAACCTTAAGAAATATACATTTAAAAGGAAGGAAATTTTCCCAGGAAAAGCCTCACAGGCAAGCAAGCACTAACTTCTTGAGAGACTTCCAAGGAGGGAGAGCCTGTGAACCCATGCTAGCCTTGATTTAGGTCCCAGCTCCGCTTTCCCCAAGTCTCCCACAGAACCCATGCAGGCAGGGCAGGGGGAAATAGGTAATTTCTCTTCAGGGGTGTGTGTGTGTGTGTGTGTGTGTGTGTGTGTGTGTGTGTGTGTGTGTGTGTGTGTGTGTGTGTGTGTGTTGTCTTAGGCTGTCTGCTTGTTTGTTCTGTTTTAATTTTTATATTTTGTCTTCTCAATTGTGACCTGCACACATTTTTTGGGGGAATGATTTTGCAAGTGACTCTGAAGGAAATAGAAACAGATACATGACATGGATCAAAACACAGGCATTTTCTTCTCTTGAGGAATAATGAGAGGACTACTGTACTTAGTATTTAGGAGACTCTTTTTAACATGCAGCTCGAGTTTTATTGTTTTATATCAAAGGTTTTTAGCATTTGGTTTCTACGGATGTATGTCATAAATTTCTTCCTGCCCAGAATCTTGAATACCATTTTCATTTTTAGAAAGTTGCATGTTTTCCTTTTCCAAAAGAAGAAGAAGAAGAAGAAAAAAAGTAAATCTATTACTTACTCAGCTTTGAATGAGGTCTCTGCATATCATAGGCCAACAATCTACCAAGGATCTAATTCTCATCCCTTGATTCATTCTTGTTGTTTTGAGTTAGGGTCTTAGTAAGTAGCCCTGGCTGGCCTCAGGTGGTCCTACTGCCCCCACCCCCTCAGGACTCTGACAACAGGCATGCACCACCATGTCCAGAATGCAGGCAGTAAATGAGAAACACATTCTCTGTAGGGTATTTATATTACTAATGGGTATACTGGTTAGGTTTTGTGAGGTTTGGGTGAAGCCAACAACATAAGCTACTAGAGCCACCTGGGAAGAGGTAACCTCAATTGAAGAAATGCCTCCATCAGATTGTCCCACGGGCCTATTTTGTGGGATTTACTTGATTAATAATTGATGTAAGAGAGCCCAATCCACTATGAGTAGCACCATCCCTAGGCAGGTGGGCCTGGACTGTCAAGAAAAATACCTGTGCAAGCCAGGAGGGACATGACCCAATGAGCAGTGTCCATCTGTGGTTTCTGATTCAAGCTCTCGCCCTGAGTTTTTGCCTTGGCTTTCCCTTCAGTGGTGAACTCTAACCAGTAAGCCAAATAAACCCTTTTCTCCCCAAATCAGCTGGCCATCATGGTGTTTATCACAGCGACAGAGGAGCACATTAGGGCACTGGGAAGGACTTTAAGGCTTTGAGAAAAGTGATTGTAAGAAGCCCTCTATGAATGAAATCAATGCCGCAGCTGGAACGGTTGAAGGCACGTTGAAGTGCTGGCAGCTTCAAGAAGTCAAGTAGCCAGTGACATAAATACAAGCACGAAGTGTGGTGGAAACAACAGTCATAATTTCTCCCCCAGCCAGTTTTCTGGGTGGTTTAGAAGCATCAGTGGATTGTTAGCCCTGGAGCTAATTTTTCCAAATGAAACTAAGTTGAACATATAAATCAAACTGGAGATAAATAATATCTTAATAAATGTAAGTCTTCTGACCTATGGACATAATGCATCTCTTGCTTTATGTAGACCTCTTAAAATTGCTCCCCTCATAGTTTTTAGTTCTCCATGTATAGATATGGTATGTTCGATCTCGGATTTTACCTCCGGATATTTCATAATTTTATGCATGGTAAGTGGCATGAATTTTAATATCAACTTCTGAACATCTGGCTCATGTGAAGATAGTCTAAAAGATAAATGGCTCATTGCTAATATATCAAAACACATTAACTTTTAGACTTTGATGTTATATCTTGTGACATATATAAACTTAATTATTAATTTCAGTGACTTTTTTATATGTCCATCAGATATTCCCCCATGACAAATCACATCATTTGTGAACAAAACCAGTTCTTAATGCTTTCTGATTGTGATGTCTTTACTTTCTCTTCCATGCCTAGTTATACAGACAAGAAATTTTGTATATTTTGATCAATAGGATTGTTAAGAATAGACAACTCTGCCTTATTTCTTGTCTTAGAGACAAATGCTCAGTTTGTCACTGAGTGTTGTGTCTTACAGAGATATTGAAGATAGGTCATCTAGCAAGTAGAAAAGAAAATCAGGCATGCATTTGGGATTTTAAAAAAGATACTCTTTTTTATACTTTCTGAAACACTCTTATGGGTGCCATTTAGGTTTTTTAAAAAGATGAGCCATGCTGACAAATCAAGTATTAAATCAAAAACTGCATCCACAGGATATACATCGGTTGCTCATACAAATTGCCTCTTTTTAAAAGAAAAACTTCCAAGTAAGCTGTCGTGAGCACACTCTGCCAGAAACACAGAAAAACATGTGTGTTTCCCCACAATGTCAGGACTCACTGAATGACAATAAATTCACAAGTGTGCTGGTTTCTCTAGTAGAAACTTCCCAATTAGCCCCAGCTCGGTTGATAGCTAACTGAGGAAGATAAACTTTTTTTAAAAAAAATTCTAGCCCTAAGTACTAAGATTAACCCTCACATGGCACATTCAACATCCCACAGTAACTATGTCTAATAGCTACACGTATGTATACACGTAGGAGAGAGAATAGAGATGCCACAGCAGAGCTCAAGGAGCTTCAAAGGATACTGATAGAAGCAGAAATGAAAAGCTGACAAAAATGCCATACAAGCCCCTGTGGGAGGAAGAGAACAAATTCCAATGGTGTAGAGTCAAGCTGCCTCTGGGTCACAGGTTTAAACTGAGCCTCAGGGTTGAACAGAACATCAGAAGAGTGTGCAGACCTCGGTGGGCATCAAGGCAAAGGGTAAGACTGAGTTCAGACAAACAAATGGCCAGATGGCAGCTCCAGAGAGCTCAGCAGACAGTGACTTGAGCAGGGCTGCATAAAGAGGAGAGACAGAGCCAACCTGAAGCCTCTGAGCCAGTCCGGCAGGTTTCCTGATGCCTATACCATACTGAGTACTCAGATGACAACAGGTGAGCACATGACAACAGTCCTCCCATTTATGGGATCGAGATGATGTGTTACTCCTATCCCACAGTCACATATATCTGATAAGTTCTTGCACCTGGTTTTGCTGATCTGATGTTAATATGCCCAGGTGCTTCTAGCATCCCAATGCACTCTAATAGACTTATAGGGTGGCACCTTTCTACTTTTAGCAATAAGTTATTTATCATCCAGTGCCTTATGGGTGGTGCTGGACAGATGGTACTGTTTATGTGCCCACGAAGATGCAGAGTCATCCTCCATCCTCAAACTGAAGTCAAAAGCTGCTCATAAAAATGGAGTCTCTTGGGGCAAGACAAAGCCTGAAAACCCACTCTCTTACACAACCCAGTAACTTTGGACAGGCCACAGTTTGATCTCAGCAGATGGCAGACGAAGAATTGTCTTCACATGAGCCAGTAAAGAAGAGTCGGGATAGGAAAAATTTGATTTTATTCTGAAGAGGTAGAAGAGAAAGGGAACTTTGGAGGATCCCAAAGGTAGGGACAAGGTCCCTGGAAAGTCCAGAGGAAAAGACAGGCAACATACTGCAGAGAAGTAAGCCAAACCAATTGCCACTCTAGCACTGCCACTTGCAGTGTGTATGTGTGTATGTAGGTGGGTGGGGGTGGGATGGGGAGGTGGGGTGGTTCCTCGCCTACAAGGTCCTCTCCATGGAAAAGGCTGGCAGTCTTAGCCTCAAGACAAGCCTGCAGCCCTCACAAGCTTCTACTTCACCATAAACTTTGGTGAGACAGTGTCTGATTCCATCTAGTGTACAGGTCAACATAGAGAGAAATCTCGTTTTGTCACTCTGTATGGCTCAGGACCATGGCCAGGCACTACTATGAGAAAAACCTTGTTGTTTAAATCTGGAAAGCCCCATGTTGTGAAGTCTAAAATTTAATCTGCCACAGCATCAAGGTGAGGGACTTCCTTGGGACATAGTTGTGGAGAGAGCATGAATCAGATGTGGACAAGATACGCCAGCAGTAGGAAGAGATAGTGAAAGAGAGCCCCACTTTCGCTGTCTGGGAGCAGGCATCTTCCACTGAGATAACCGTGGAGTACCGACAGTTGTGAGCCTGTGTTCAGTGGGTGAGCCAATCTCTAGACCGCCAATCATCTCTCGGTCACTGATGTGAAGAAGTCTGTAGGCACCCACAGTCTCACAATTTCATCCTTCCAGCAAGGCGCTTAGTGCTTGGGGTGTCTGAAAAGTGTGAAGACAGGCCTTGTGCCAGTACAGATCTCGCTGCTGCGATCTCTTCTTAGACTCTCAACCCACTTGCAGAACCTCTATCCCAGCTAGAGCATTAGCTGTCTAGGGGGCGTGATCTGGAAATACCCCGGAGGGTGAGCAGTCATGTCCAGCCCACAGATTGCAAAGATAAATGTGGCCAGCAGAGGACACTGGTACCCAGGGGAGAAAAGCTACTGAAACAAGGATTCTTGACAGACATCAAGCACTTACACCCAGTTCAGCCCCAAATACCTGCTAAGACACAGGAAAGACAAGCAGGCACAGGCCAGCTGACTTCATCATAGGCAATGTGGCCACTTCAGCTCGCCTTGTGGTCAATACACCCGCAGCTGACTGTTTCAGTTTTACTGCATCATCGGATCCTCTGGAACTGGAATTACAGATGGGTGTGAGCCATCACCTGAGTGCTGGGAACTGAACCCCATTCCTCTGCAAGAGTAGCAGGTGCCCTTTACCACTGAGCCATCTCTCCAGCTGCTTTAAAATGTTCTTATTGTTATCCCCCTTGATATATTAGTCTAATTTAATTTAAACGTTTCCCTTACTGTCCCCTGTGTTTTCTCCTTTAATTAATACTATATTTTAGGAATAGTTTTATTTTATTGTGCATATTTTAATTAAGCTTTTGCTTTTTAACCCCTTTTTATATTTATCTAATTTTGTCAATGAAAATTTAAAATGATAGGAAAATTCCTTTTATTTTTTTATTTTCTAATTTGTTGCTCTTTTTTCTTTCTCTCTATAGCATTATTTTCCACCCCTTCTCATTTTTATGTCATTTTCCTTTTTATTTATTTATTTTTTTTATTTCATTTGCTTAGCCTATTTCTCCTCTACTTTCTCCCTTTCATATCTACTGTTGTTATTTCAATTTACTGCCTATTTACTGTAAATGTAAATAACATTAATCTTGCTTTGGTTACTTTTTAATTGCTATGATAAAACAAATGACCAAGGCAACATTTAGAAGGGTTTGTTTTGGCTTATGGTTCCAGAGGGATGGGAGCCTGCTGTGGCAGAGGGACATGGTAGTGAGTAGTAGACAGGCACAGTAGATGTTGGGATACAAATCTTCAAACTGTAGAGCGACAGTTTCTTTCACATAGCAGAGAAAGCAGCCTAGGAATGGCATGAGTCTTTGAACTCTCAAAGCCTGTCTCAAGTGACATAATTTCTCCAGCAAGGCCACACCTCCTAAATCTTCCCAAACAGCACCAACAATGGGGCACCAACTATTCAAATGCCCAGGACTATGGGGGACAGTCTAATTCAAACCATCACAAACCTCAGAACATTCTGTATTGGTTTTTCAGTTTTCTATTTTATAGTCATTAATTATGTGTTAGGAGACATTTTTTATTTTAAGCCCATTTTTTTGTCTTGGTGGGTGTGAGGATACAACCATTACAGTTTGTTTTTCCTTTCTGAGTACTGTCATGTGTGGATTAAGCCCTCAAGAATAGACTGTTCAATTTAGATCCCCAAATAGAAGTAATGAGATACTCAAACCTACAGATATGTGAAATAAAATATGAAACAAACAAACAAACAAGCAAACAAACAAACAAAAAAGCATGGAAAAAGGCAACACAAATCTTTCAAGAGATTATTCCTCTTACGTTTTATATTCACAGCTTCTTTTTCTACAATTGTGTGTGTGTGTGTGTGTTCCTAAACATATAAATACAACCAGTTCAGCATGTATAATGTTAATCATTTGCATATGTTTTGAGGGGAGATGGTGCTGACCATCCGATACTGTGGAACCAATGAGGGTATGCCTCCTTGGAGAAACTATTTCTCCCTCTTTCAACACTCCTCAGTTGCCCATGATTCTTTGTACAGTGTTGAGGCCTTGTGAGTTTCCCCTTCCATGTTAGCATGTGTATTGGTGCCTTCCTTGTTCAGGTCACACTTAGGCTGTCTTGATGGCGAGACTTGATAGGTGTAGCTTCTCTGACGTTTCTAAGAGATAGACTTTCATAGCAACCTTCCTGTTTCTCTTGATCTTACTTTTTTTCAGCCCCTTCTACCACAATGATCCCTAAACCTTAGTACAGGAAGTGAATTGTAGATATTGGGTAGAACTAGGCTCTACCACTTCTCATTTTGACCAGTTGTTGCTGTCTGCAATGGTCTCCATCTGTTGCAAAGAGACTTTTCCTTTTGAGGATTGAGGACTAAACCTCCCTGAGGGTATAAAAACAAATATTTAGAATGCAATTAGTGATGATGTTGATTTAGTAAAGTGGTGGCTCTTAGTTCTCATCCAAGATCTAGCCTGGGGTAGTTGGCTAGGTTTCAGTACCAGAAAATATTTCCCTCTTAAAAAACAAACAAACAAACAAAAAAACCCACAACTTTTTATTGATTCTTTGTGAGTTTCACATCATGAACCCCAATCCCACTCATATCCCCATCCCTTTGTATCTGCATTCAGCTCTTGTAACCTTCTCCCTCAAAAAGGAAAATAAAACCCTCATTGTGGAGGCTGTAGCATGTCACAGTGTGTCTCACAGCATACCATTTTGTCCACACTTCTTTGCTTACAAATGTTCATGCAATGACTCAGCAGCCTGGTGTAGGCCTCTGACTTCTGCTACACTACGGATGATCTACTTGAACCTCGTTGGAACTCCTCAGCTATCCTGTTGTTGCCCTGTGTCATGGAGATCCTGCAGCTTTGGATCTGTAGGACCAGCCCCTTCATATGCACCATCTGTTGATAAATGAGGTAGATATTGGGGTGGGCCAACTTTAAGCCCTGGATGTGGCCTGGGTGGTAGCTGAGTTGGTCAGCACCCCAGCTCTCCTACATCCATACCATCAGGCTGAGATCTCCAGCACTTCTCTGGCTAGCTCACCCAATGCTGCAGCCAGCAAGGGTCATGGCTAGCTCTCCTGTTCTCATGCCCTTGGAGCCAGCTCATCTGAGCCTTTGCCATCAGAGCCAGCTCAACTGTGCTGCCCAGACAAGGTATGGGGCTGCTTTTCAGTATGCTGCAGTGGGTGCAGAAATGAGCCAGCTCTTCTGCTCTTATACCTTTAGGCCTGTAAAAGCAGCTTTGAGGCTTACTGCCACCATCTGCTAACCTAGGCCTAGTCCTGGAAGCTTCTAGCCTCTATACAATCTTATCTAAGCCTTGAATATTTTCAGCCTCCAAGACTTACTGCTGAATAAGCTCACCCTTTCTAGTTCTTTTTGAGCTCTGGCTGGCTGGTTCAATTCAGCTGTTCTGGCTCAAAACACCTCTCTAAGCTGATTAAAACTGGATTCTCTCAGCTTCTCACTGAATTGCTCTACTTGGCCTCGTACTAACTTTGGCAATATATTCTAATCTTCTGGTTCCTTCTCTGGCTTGTTCTGTCTTCATCTGTGTCTAGCTTGTTCTCTCTGTGCATTCTCTCTCTCTCTCTCTCTCTCTCTCTCTCTCTCTCTCTCTCTCTCTCTCTCTCTCTCTCTCTGGAAAACTGACTCCTTTCTCTCTCTCATTCTCTGTGCTGCTCCCTCCAGTAACTTCCCTTTCCTCTCTGTTCTTGTTAGAGTTCACATATCCTCCTATTCTGTCAAATCTTTTTTTTTTTTAATTAATTTATTCTTGTTACATCTCAATGTTTATCCCATCCCTTGTATCCTCCCATTCCTCCCCCCACCCCCATTTTCCCATTATTCCCCTCCCCTATGACTGTTTCCTGAGGGGGATTACGTCCCCCTGTATATTCTCATAGGGTATCAAGTCTCTTCTTGGCTACTTGCTGTCCTTCCTCTGAGTGCCACCAGGTCTCCCCCTCCAGGGGACATGTCAAATGTGAGGCACCAGAGTACGTGAGAAAGTCGTATCACATTCTCCACTCAACTGCGGAGAATATTCTGACCATTGGCTAGATCTGGGTAGGGGTTTAAAGTTTACCTCCTGTATTGTCCTTGGCTGGTGCCTTAGTTTGAGCGGGACCCCTGGGCCCAAATCTGCCTATCATATTGTTCTACTTGTAGATTTCTAGAATAACCCAATTGAGAAATGGGGCTTGGAACTAAACAGAGAATTCTCAACAGAGGAGTATCAAATGGCTGAGAAACACTTAAAGAAATGCTCAACCTCCTAGTCATCAGGGAATGCAAATCAAAACAACTCTGAGATTCCATCTTACACCCATCAGAATGGCTAAGATCAAAAACTCAAGTGACACCACATGCTGGCGAGGATGTGGGGAGAGGAGGAACACTCCTTCATTGCTGGTGGGAATGCAACTAGTACAGCCACTTTGGAAATCTATCTGGTGCTATCTCAGAAAAATGGGAATAGGGCTTCCTCAAGACCCAGCTATCCACTCCTTGGAATATACCCAGAAGATGCTCCAGCACACAACAAGAAAATTTGCTCAACTATGTTCATAGCAGCCTTATTCATAATAGCCAGAACATGGAAACAGCCTAAGTGTCCCTCAGTAGAAGAGTGGATAAAGAAACTGTGGTACATATACACTATGGAATACTACTCAGCTATTAAAAACAAGGAATAAATCTTTCTCTGGTTTGTCACTTTGTCTGCCATTCAGTTAGGCATCATTTTAAACACAGGTGCTTCCTTCTACAAACTATCATTACTTTCACTGTTTGGGATTAAAGGTGTGTATTAAAGGTGTGTCTATTTTCCAGCCAGAGAGATAAAAGGTGTGTGCTAAGGGTGTGTCTGTATTCCAGACAGAGTAGCCATGTTGCTGGATTAAAATCCCTCTACCCACGCTGGCAACTTCACCATCAGGACCAGCTCTGCTGTGCTCCCCACACCAGGTACAGGATCTGTTTTTCTGCTCTCGTGATCCTGGGGCCAGCTCTCCCACCCGTCCAAGTGTCAAGGGCCATATTTTATTTCCTTCTTGTTATGTGGCCGTTATGGCAATTTAGGGAGCTATTGGTTACCATCAAAGTATACACGCCACTACTGTTCCCTTGGGGTTACTGTGCCATGCTGCTCACTCTTGTGGTTCACAGGCACCAGATCTGGGTAGAACTATTGGATGCTTCCTTCTATTGGAAGCTTCATTGTACCTTCTGGTGCTGTAAGAGGTAGTTCTCAAGGAGAAGCTTTTCAGGTTAGATTCAGCTCAGGTCCTTTGGGACCGGTGTCCAATGTATTCAGCAACAGGGACTCACCTTTACCTCTCTAAAACTTTTAAAAATCAGATTATATAATTTCCAAATGTTCTAACATCTTCCAGAGACTTTTCAGGGATGTATTTATAATTTAACTCCTCATCAGTCAGAGAACGTACTGAAACTTTTCTATGGTCTAAAAATAATCTTTAACAAATTCTCCATGTGAATTTGGAAGGCATATGAATCCTGCTGCTGTGGAATACTGGGTTCTATAAACATCAGTTAAACCAAGTTAACTGATAGTGTTCTTCAAAAGTTCTACATCTTTACTGAAATTCTTTGTATTCATTCTAGCAACTAGATTGGACTCAGTGACCACATATGTAGATTTGTCTAGTTTACTTTGAAGTCCTATTAGTTTTTGTCTTGTGTATCCTGAAAGTCTTTAAGAATATTATTTATGTCTATGTATATGTCTTTGTGTCTGTGCCTAGGTGCATGTGTGTTTATGTGAGTGCATGTGCATGAGAGTACACACAGAGAGCAGAAGATGGTGTCTAATCCCCTGGAGCTGGAGTTGCAGGCCCTTGTCAGTGATGAGGATGCTGGGAACCAAACTTGGCTTCTCTGCAAAAGCAGCAAATGCTCTTAACTGCTGAGCCATCTCACTAGACACCTTGAAACTCAATTGTCAATAACAACTGTGGATTGTTTTAATAGTTTCTTAAAGAATTGAGTCTTTATTGGTAAAAGATACTATTTTCCAACATAAATTATTTACTCCATAGTCTAGTTTATCTCATGTTCATATATATGCTACTGTTTTCTTCAGAATAGCATTTCTTTCGTTCAGTTTTAACCCCTGTGTGTGTACATATTATACACCATCATTATTTCCAGTGCTTTCCATTTACTAATGATTATTATGATTTCCATCAATCAGTTAACTAATTAATTAACATCTCAGTCAGAGCTCTCCCTTCCTGCTCTCCTTCCAGTATTCCCTCTCCCTTTCTCTTCAGAGAAAGGAGACCTCCCATAAATATCAATCTGCCTTTGGCATATCAAGTTGTAGTAGGGTGGGGTACATCTTCTCCTATTGAGGCTGGATAAGGCTTTCCACTTAGGGGAAGGGGACCCAAAAGCTGAAGGTTTTGTGGCTGGATTGGTATCCCCATCCCTCCACTGGAAGTCTTGCCTGGTTACAAGAGGTGACCTGTTGGTGTTCCGTATCCCCTATTGTTAGAGTCTTAGCTGGGGTCACCCTGATAGATTCCTGGGAGGCTCTATTGCCCTAGATTTCTAGCTTATCTAGGCTAACATTTTGTTCTATTGACAGTATCCTTTGCCTTATGGAAGCTTTTTAGTTTCATGAGGTCCCATTTATTAATTGTTGATCTTAGCACCTGAACTGTTAGTGTTCTTTTCAGAAAGTTATCTTTTGCAGCAATGTATTCAAGGTTATTTCCCACTTTCTCTTCGACCAGATTTAGTGTGTCTGGTTTGATGCTGAGGTCTTTGATGCACTTGGACTTGAGTGTTGTGCAGGGTGATAGATATGGGTCTACTTGCGTTCTTCCACCTGTAGGTATCCAGCTAGAGCAGGACTAGTTGTTTTAGATACTTTGTTTCTTTCTATAATTTTGGACTCTTTGTCAAAAATCAAGTATCCAGCAGTGTGTGGGTTTACTTCTAGGTCTTTGATTTGATTCCATTGATCAACCTGTTGGTTTTTATACCAATACCATGCAGTTTTTATTGCTATTGTTCTGTAGTATGACTTAAAACCAGGGATGGTCGTGATATTTCCTGAAGTTCTTTTATTGTACAAGATTGCTTTAACTATCCTGTTTTTGTTGTTGTTTCATATAAAGTTTCATATAAAGTTCCTCTTTTAAGGTCTGTAAAGAATTGTGTTAGAAATTTGCTGGGAATTCCATTGAATCTGTAAATTGGTTTTGGTAAAATGGCCATTTTTACTATGCTAATCTTATAGATGCAAGAATATGGGTGATCTTTCCATATTCTGATATTTTCTTCAACTTCTTTCCTCAAAGACATACAGGTCTTTAACTTGCTTGATTAGCGTTACAGACAGGTATTTTATATTATTTGTGGCTATTGTAGACAGTGTTGTTTCCTATAATTTTTCTTCAGCCTGTTGTTCATTTGTATAAAGAAGGACTACTAATTTTCTTAAAGTTAATTTTGTATCCAGCCACTTTGCTGAAGGCGTTTATCAGCTGTAGCTGTTCTCTGGTAGAATTTTGGGGTCACATATCATATCATATCATCATATCATATCACATCATATCATATCATCATATCATATCATATCATCATATCATATCATATCATCATATCATATCATATCATCATATCATATCATATCATATCAAGTCATATCATCATATCATATCATATCATCATATCATATCAAATCATATCATCATATCATATCATATCATCATATCATATCATATCATATCATATCATCATATCATATCATCATATCATATCATATCATATCATCATATCATATCATATCATATCATATCATATCATCATATCATATCAAATCATATCATCATATCATATCATATCATCATATCATATCATATCATATCAAGTCATATCATCATATCATATCATCATATCATATCAAATCATATCATCATATCATATCAAATCATATCATATCATCATATCATATCATCATATCATATCATATCATCATATCATCATATCATATCATATCATATCATATCATCATATCATATCATATCATATCATCATATCATATCATATCATATCATATCATATCATCATATCATATCATATCATCATATCATATCATCATATCATATCATATCATATCATATCATCATATCATATCATGTCATCTGCAAATAGCAATACTTTGACTTCTTTCTTTAAAATTTGTATTCCCCTGATCCCCTTTAGTTGTCTTATTGTTCTGGGACTTTAGGCACTATACTGATAAATCCAAGGAGAGTGGGCAGGGTTGATTTGTCTCTGATTTTAGTGGAATTGCTTCAAGTTTCTCTCCATTTAATTTGATGCTTGCTATCGGCTCGCTGAATATTGCCTTTATTTATTTATTTGTTTATTTAGGTATGTGCCTTGCATCCCTGATCTCTCGAAGACTTTTTTCATGAAGGAGTGCTGGATTTTGTCAAAAGCCTTTTCAACTTCTTCTTCTTCTTCTTCTTCTTCTTCTTCTTCTTCTTCTTCTTCTTCTTCTTCTTCTTCTTCTTCTACTACTACTACTATTATTCTTAGGTTTGATCTTTTCTAGTGTCCCAAATTTCCCAGATGCTTTGTGTTAGAAACTTCTCAGATTTAACATTTTCTTTGACCTTTGTATCAATTTCTTCTATCCTATCTTCTACACCTGATATTCTCTCTCCCATCTCTTGTACTCTGGTGGTGATGCTTGTATCTGCAGTTTCTGTTCTCTTACCTAAGTTTTCCATTTCCAGGATTCCTTCAGTTGGTGTTTTTTTTTAATTGCTTCTATTTCCATTTTTAGTTTTCATTACCTGTTTTATTGTACTTTCCTGTGTTTCCTTAAGGGGTGTATTCATTTCCTCTTTAAAGGCCTCTATCATCTTCATAAGATTTAATTTAAGGTCATTTTCTCATGTTAAGCTATGATAGGATATTGAGGGCTTATTGTAGTAAATATCTGGGTTCTGGTGTTGCCATACTGTCCTGGCTCTTGTTGATTGTGTTGTTAAACTGGCTATTAGCCATCTGTTTGTCCCTAGTGTTGGCAGAGTTGTGGGCCTAAAAATGGAGGCAGGGGACCAGATGCGTTTTACAGCTGTTGGGAGTTTTTTTTTAGAGGAACCAGTGAGCAAGTGATTGTGTGTCCAGGCATGGTCTCACCTGGTAGTCTCTGATGGCAGCAGGCCTCTCAAAATGCAGGCAGAGCTTAGAAATGGAGCACAGAGAACAAGGCAGAACTCATTGCTTCTGGGATTCCTGGAGGGGACAGAGCAGGCAGAAATCGGTCGGGGAAGGGTCTCACCTGTTAATCCCTGATGGAAGCAGGACTTTAGGAATGTCTTTATCTGATATTTTTATTCCATCTTCAATATTTCTTACAATATGTTTCTAGTGGTAATGAAATAGTCCAGCTTTTGTATGCATGAAAAAGTATTTATTTTCTATTTATATTCAAAAGTTGTTTTCATTACATATACAATCTTTATTTCATAATTTCTCCAGGAGTGATTTTAAACCATTCTTCCACCATCTCCTTGCTTATATTGTTTCTGTATGCTACAGGCTTTGCCTTTTTTTCTCCCTTCCTAATACACTTTCTAAAAAATCTAACTCCTTTAAGGAATTTTTTCTTAATATAGCTAGAGATATGCTTAATTTAGATATGCTTGTGTATCATCATGTTTTTTGTATCTCGAGTTAATTTCCAAATGATCCATAGATCTGTTTCACATACGGTAACTGAAGGGATCCTACACATGAACAATTCTGTATTTCTTTCACATATTGTTTTGCTGTATTTCTCTTTTTTATTTTTTTTCATACTTTCTATTTCTATGTCATCAAGTTTACTAATTATTTCTTTTACATTTTCTAACACACCAATCACTGTATTTGATGAATATCTTCATACAATATTTTGAATTTATCTTCATAAATACAGAGGTTTTATTTGTGCGGTGCTGCCTGTACAATGGTCTCTCTCACTTTTCAAGCATCTGCGACAGTGTTGTAACAACCCTTCAAGTCTTCCTCTGCTAATTCTAACATCTGTTGCAGTTCTGCCTCCCTCGTGACTGAATTTCCAGCCTTATTCTAAGTAAAATTTTTCTGCTACTTTGTATACTTTGTGCTTTTTCATTACATGCCATATGTTAAGAGTTTTGCCTTGTTCAACACGGAACATTTTTGTGTACTCATATACTTCTTAAGGTTTTGTTCTTAGTTGTAGTTAAATTGTTGTAAAAGCACTTGATTTGTTGGGTCTGGCTTTCCTTATATGTCAGGCCTGTTCAAAAGAATGCTCCAGGTAAGGATAGTTTCGTCAAGGCCTGCTCCTTTTGGGTAGCATAACAATAGCCATTTTTGTTTTAGGCCTACCAGCCACATCATCTCAACTTGTTGCTGATACAGAGAAAAGCTCCCTGTGCAAGGTAGGTTAACCAAAAACTATGTGTATGTCCAGCATACTCTGTGGCCTTGCTACTCCTAGAAATTTCCCAACCATAAATGTAGCTGGGCCTAACTATAAACCCCTCTTGGGACCAGTCAAATAAGAGGTCAGCTCAAACTGCATTGTCTAGTTAGCAAAACTAACTTGAGCCAGAGGTGACTACCCTCTTCCACTGTCTCCCCCGACCCCCACCCCTATGTGAGCTAATTGTGGGTTTTGCCTTCATAAGCTAACTCTGAGAAACACACATGACATAGTTTGGATCCCAAGTCTGCTCTGTGTCTCTGACCATGGTCAGTCCTGGGGGTCTTGTGTTCAATAAACCATCCATCTCTAAGTGAGATCGGTGTCTGGGTAGTTTGTGTGGCTTCCTCTGAACACCAGCAGTCTTTACTCCTTATGCAAGGATGTTTAGACTCTCTATCCAGAACTCCCTAACTATGTTTTCCATTTTGGTTGATGACAGTATGTACTAACCACCCTAAACTGTTCAAGCAGGGGCTTTTTGTTTTGCTTGGTTTTGCTTGTTTCCATTTTCTTACATGTATATGTAGTCCAGTGTTCTGCAGAAAACTAAAAAACACCACCAAAAGATCTCCAGCATTCTGTTCATGCTGCATTCTCCTGTTTGATGTTCTATTCTTTACAATCTAGATTGTCAGCTGCCTCTCTCAATTCAGAAAGACCACTGAGTTAGAACTTTCTTTCCCTAGTGTAACCTTGAGATATTCTGTAAGTAATAAACAAGATCACCCATAGCTCTCAGGGGAACTCTTCCTTACTTGCTGATACGACATGTCTTGAAAAACAGTGTTTGGTATACTGGTCACTATTAGGATAATACAGAATTTCTTGTGCCATCTTGACTAAAGGGGTCTGAGGTCAATGTCTGTGGGATTATTCATGCTAACTCAATAAATTGTGTCAAATGCCTTGATTGTTTCAGAGATGCCTTAAGAAGTGGCTTCTGTATGCCTTTCCCATCAGCTGTGTGCATTGACCCAGGTCTAGTCTCACATGTAGAAATCCTTACATGTAAGAATTCAGAATTCTTATAGACATGAGCAAACTGATTCTAAAATGTATATGGAAAAGCAAAGAAACCAAAAGAATTTATGAAAGGTTAAGCAGAAGGTGCATGGCTTCCTACTACACTGTGCGTTATGTATGCATAAGGACCTAGTTGAGATCCCCAGCACCCAGGTAAAAGCCAGGCACAGCACTGTGCTCCTGTAACCTCAGTGTTGTGCGGGATGACAATGAGATGATTCTGGAAGTTCACTGACCAGCCAGTCTAGCCAAAACAGCAAGTTCCAGTTTCAATGTGAGACCTCATCCCCCCACCCCATGTAAATAACAAACAAACCAACAAACAAATGGATGGCGATGTGATTGAGGAAGACATCTTAACATTAGACTCTACCTTCTACATGTGTTACAAAAATGAGCATGCCTGCATACCCATATACACATGTGCATGCATACATAACACACACACACACATTCACTCAGAGAGAAGAGAGAGAGAGAGAGAGAGAGAGAGAGAGAGAGAGAGAGAGAGAGAGAGAGAAGTAGAGCAAAATTCAAGAAAAAACCATTGCAACAATGGTTCTTATAATGAAGTCAGACTGCCACTGGAAATAGTTGCAACTGGAGCTCTAACACATCATTAATAAAAATGTAAAATGACACGACCACTTTTCATATAAAGTTTAAGGCTGTATACCAAGTAATCTAGCAATCCCTTTCCTAATGGTGAATTGAAATCCTCATACAAAGTCTGTCTTGAAATATTTACAACAACCTTATCCAAAATCATTAAGGAGTGCAACTAGTTCACTTCTCCTTCAAGGAGGAAATGTGCAGTGTGTGACGGGCTAATGTAAGAAAATACTACTTAGCAAAAGAGGGAAGAAAAGGATTGAAGTTCTGATACGTGCAGCAGGATGGATGGAGCTCCTCTGCATCAGGCCAAGGATGGTTTGTGACTCTTTGCATTTGCCAGAATTCACAAAGCCATATACCAAGGAGTGTGCCCTACCATATGTAAATCAAGAACTACAATTTGAAACCTATATGCTAAATATTGAAACACCTACCCCTTTTCCATGACTCAGCTCCATGAATGTGGGCAAGCAGTCATAGTCCCTAAGGGTAGAGACTGGAGAAACAGTCTCTTGAGCTATAAATAGACCCAGTGGAGGCTGAGGAGAAGATTTGCATATACTGACATTTGAGAGAAGTACTTTCCAACAGCTGGGGTTTGACTACCAAACTAGCCTGGTGCCCAGGTTGTCACATCCTGTGAGCATACACACATTCCAAATCCCTTCATAGTTCCATCTGACATCCAAGAAGACATATACTTTTAGGGAAAATCCCACTCATGAAACATGGAGAGCAATACAAACATTGAAAGGAATAAAACTCAATAAAAAAAGAGAGAGAGAGAGTGCAGAAAGTTGAAGAAAATTTAAATACATTCATCTGGTAACCCCAAAGGGCTGAGAGAATATATTAACACCATTTTTTAAAATACAACAAGAAAGAAACAGGAAGCAATTAAGAATGTCCAGAAATTAAGTATAGCAAAGACAAAATAAAACATATCAGAAGGGTTAGAAGATAAAGTAAGGCTTATTTAATAGAAAGTAGTAATAGGCCAAAAAGAAAGAAAACTTCTATGAAGTTGCATAATTAATTCAAAACCCCAAATCCAAATAATGAGTACAACAGAAATAGAAAATTAAAAACCTAGAGATATTTAGACCATAGGAACACAAAATAATTTTAGAATTGAAATTATGTGCCTAGAAAAAATAAATTTAAAACACCAGCCAAAGTATGATTATAGGTATTCAAAAGATCAGGGAATGGGTCACCAAGATGGCCCAGTGAAGAAGGGAAATTGCCACACAATCTTGAAGACATGAGTCCTTAGTGAAAGAAAAAAACCAAACTGGTTCTGTCTAGCAAGTTGTCCTCTGACCTTTACATGAATACTGTAGCAAGGACACACACACACACACACACACACACACACACACAAATAAAATATAGCAGGAATTAATTAAATCATAAACTCTCAAATAGAAGGCTTTCCATATGTAAATAATGAGAATGACATACTATGAAAAGCATTAGAAATTAAAAGGAACCCATTTGCTCAACAACGAGTAGCCAAAATCCTAACGCTGATCAAAGAGTTTATCAAAAAGTATAGATATATAGAAAACTATAATATAGGCTTAGAATTTTTCCACAAACCTGCTTTATTTAGGGTTCTTAAATACCTTTACCTCCCTTCTAAACTCCCAACCCAAGGTAGGAGAGAAAGAAGGTTAGAAGGAAGAAAGCAGAGGACATAGACCTCTTTACTTCCTAGGGCTACGTAGTGTTATTGGGCTCTTTTGGGGGTAGTGTCAATGTCAGCTGTCAGCAGCCAATGCAGCAGGCATCCTCTGATGGTCTCCTCCAACCTGCCACTCTCCCTCTAGGCTCTCTTTTCTATACCCCTCAGAGTCCTCAGAATTCAACTAACTCCAGCTGGCAAAGACCATGCCTTGCACAAGACAATTATCAGTTGTGGACAAACTAAAGCCCAAACTAAAATCCCACACTTGGGATTAAAACAAAAACCATATTTACATAAGTGAATTGGCAAAGAAACTAAAGCTTCCATTACACTATAACACTAATAATTTTATTGAAATTTATAGGTACATTTGGAGGACAGATGAAGGTAAGCATTGAGGAGTGGGATGATTTTTAGGTGAAGTCCACTGATTATTTTTCATACTTATCCCAGGCATTTATTCCAGGGGACTGCTGGAGGGAAAGAAGGTGCTTTCAAGAAACCAAACTTGGGGACTGGGGCTGCTTCTTAAATGTCATAATTAAAGGGGAAACCCTCATACAGTCTTTACTATGATAAAAATATAATTAAAAATTTAATTGCATGGACACTGTAAGAATGCCTGTTTGAGTAGAAAGAACAGAAAAATACAAATGACAAACAAAAACAAAACATCAAAACAAAAAGCCTACTATCTGAGTTTTAAATCTGCTAGACAGAGAGCTAACCATGTTAGCTCCCAGGGAAGAAAAGATGCTTTGCCCGGCTCTGCAGCCCACAGTGACTTCTAACATTGTTCTCCTGAAAAAAGCCATAGAATAAGTGTGGCTATATTTTTCTGTTTTCTTTCCATTCTTCTTTGTGTTTTTTAAATAGTCATAGCACTTTAATGGCTGCAAGTTTGTTTCTGTAAACAGCTGAGTCTCCGCCAGTATCAGGAGGTTGGTCGTGACATTATGAAATTGCCAAGCAAATGTCACCAAAGGCAGAGAAATCTGGAATCTGATTTCAGCAAAGCCAACTCGTGGTTTCTCTAATAAAGAGCCCAGTCCTTTGAAAAGGTCCCAGAATGGCCTCCCATGACCGAAGCCCTCTGCAAAAGTTCACGACGTTCCAACATTGCGATGCTTCCCCCAAGGACTTCATGGGAAGTGAATTTCACAGGTTCTAGAGCTGGAGACTTTTAAGATCCCTGCAGGCAAATGGTTTCTGACTCTCTGACAGCTGTTGCTTCCTCCTGGTGTACATTTCTATTGCATTTGGGCTCACTAAGTGCACAAGATCACAGACATGATTATAATAGTTTATCACAAGTAAGCCAGGTGAAGAAAGGTGCCATAAACTCTTGGCTGCCAAGACTATATAGGTAGATTTTTAAAAACAAGCAAGCAAACAAACAAACAAAACCATATTTGACCAGCAAATAAGAGCACTTGGTACCAGTATTGACGGCTCAAGTTCAACTCCCAGGACCCATACGGCAGAAGGTGTGAACCAAGTCCGACAGGTTGCTCTGGCCTACACACACACACACACACACACACACACACACACACACACACACACACACACACTGAAAGAGAGGGGGAATTACTAGCCTATATTTGGGATATTTTTATGTCTTCATACTTATTCATACATATGTTATATTTTTGTATCTTTTGTCTAATTCCTTTTTCTTTCTTATATTTTGGATTGATTTTTTTTGCCTTTCCATTGTTCTCACCTATGCTGATTCAGAAGAAAAATTTCAAAACTGTATTTCTACTCCTTGGCTAGTGGCTCATTGTCCTCTACGGTCAACCTCTTAAATAATATGAGGGCATATGATGTCGTGGTCCCACCACTTGTCTCACATGCTGTTGTCACCCAAGCCTTCCATTATGAACTCCTTTCTGGTGCTCTATTTATTCTGTTTCCCTACATTGCTTACAAATGTCAACGTACCTCCCAAATAAGGACTAAAATAACCATGACCAATTCTGCATATTTTGTATGAATTCTTTCTTTGTTTCATCACACATGTTTCTGTTTTACCTCCAAACATAGCCTCTACCCTGACTTTTATGCTAATCACCTGTCATCCCATTTACATTTTTGCTTTTAATTGAGTGTGTGCGTGTGAGTGCAGCTGTCTGTGAAAGCACGAGGCATCAGAGCCCCCTGGATCTGCAGTTACAGGTGTTTGTGAGCTGCCTGACTTCAGTGCTTGGGACTGATCTCAGGTCCTGAGCAAGAGAGAGATGAGTTTGTGGTGGTTTCAGTGAGGATGGCCTCCATAGGTTTATATACTGGAATGTTTACTCATAGTCAGACTGTTTAGGAAAGATTGGAAGGTGGGACCTTATTGGAGGAAATATGTGTCTGGGGGGTAGGCTTTAAGGCTTCAAAAGGCCTACGACAGTCTCCCCTCTTCTCTCTTTTCTTCCCCCTCCCTCCCCTTCCTTTCTAACCCCACCCTGTCCCCCCACCCCAGCCTCCTGCCTATAGATCAGATTGAACTTCCAAGCTACCGATCTAGCACCAGGCTTGCCTACTTGTCACCACACTTCCCACCATGAAGTGCATAGACTAATTCTAAAACTGTAAGCAAGCCCCATTTCCACTTGGTCCTGTTCTGGTCACTCTCACAAACTGTTCTGCTACATCTTGTTGCCATGGTGATTGCCATACCCTCATGGGGGGCATCTACTAAACTTTTGCGGCTGCTTCAGCTGCTGTTGGCTCCTTTGTCTTTCAGTTCTGCCTCTTCTGCATCTGTCAGAGCAGCTACTAAAGCAACTTGGCCTGTTGGTCACTCAGCTACCACCACCACTGTCATTCTGATGCCTGTACCACAAAAGCAAGCAGGCAGACAGAGAGATAGATCAGCGGGTGGGTGGGTGGGTTGGTGGATGGATGGATGGATAGATAATATAGACCCAGCAGTTTGGAGAAGTCTTTCATTGGATCTGAGGTTCGTGGAAGGGGGCAGCATTGGAGCGGTTCTCTTAGCCAGCTCAGGGCATGAGCTGCACAGCCTGCTTAGGAAGCCAAAAAATGGTTCCTTGTACAGCAAGCCTTCCTTTTGTGTTTACACCAATCCTGGCACTCTTCCTTTTGTACCTGTCATAATGGTCCCACTGCTAGGCCACCAGGGGACATGTCTCATCTTGCCTAGGCAGAAATAGTTGCAGAGGGAAATCAGGTGCAATCTTCTTAAAACAGGGTGGCTGGGGCTCTACTGTCAGGAGCTGGAACAAACAATTCTGATCATTATGTAGCTTCCCCAAGGAGTTCATGCAGTGTTCAAAATAGTGGGTAGTGGTAAAAGGATTGTACCGCTGGCTCCTTGACTGACAGTCCTTATTTTAAAATGTATTTTATTTTTTTATTATTACGGTGCATATGTATGTGAAAGAGTAGTATGTATGTGTAATAGTATATGTAAAATGTGTGTGTGTAATATGTTAGTGAGTATTCATGCATGTGTATAGAGGGCAAAGGACATCTTTATGGAACAGTTTCTCTCTTTCCACCTTTATGTGGGTTTTGGAGATCAAACTTGGGTTCCCAAGCTAATGCAACCCAAGTGTCTTTAACTGCTAAGCCATCTTCACTGGACCTTGGAAGTCATTTTGCTTAAGACAGCCAGGGCATGGAGAAGAAGAAGAAGAAGAAGAAGAAGAAGAAGAAGAAGAAGAAGAAGAAGAAGAAGAAGAAGAAGAAGAAGAAGAAGAAGAAGAAAGTCCAAAAGCTACCAATTAAGGAGTCAAAATGGAAAAGGAGTGGCTATGGGAGAGGGAAGCGGTTGGGGGTACTGGGAGGAACGGAGGGAGGAGAAACTGCAGAAGACTAAAAACAAAAAAGAAAGAAAGAAAAGGAAAATCAGTAAGTGTGCTTCCAACAAGAATGCACTAGTGTTAATTCTGATTTTAGTAGCATTAGACAACATTTTTATCAATGCTCAGCTCTTACCCTGTATGCCAGGGAAAGATGAGTCCCCCTTAGCTCTCTCTCTGGAAGTGAGGTGTGCCCTACAGCTAGGGTCGCTAGCTGGGACTTGGTAGTATGTGTTTACCACAGGGTGCATGCTTGTCTTGGCTCCTGCAAACACTCTGATGACATTTGCCTCAGAGTGCCAGGATGAAATCAAAATGAGTCACAGCATGTCAAGTCTAGTACATAAAAAGGACTTGATAAATGTCATCCTCTGATGACATCTTTTCTCTGTCTGACTGCTTTGTTCTCAGTCTGACCTGATTTCGATTGAAGGCAAAGGAATATTGTAAAGAGAACTGTGGTATGGCTCGTTGTCTGGCACAGACCACCTCATCACCATCAGGGTCTCTTGTACTCAATATGCAAGTCCCAGACTGATATGTATAGTGACAGGATTCTGGCAGATCTGAGGATTTTCTGAATAAACAGAAAGACAGAAACTATTGGCAAACAGAACAGATCTGAGGCCCAGTCATGGGAAAACACCTGTGACATCTGTGGATAGAGAGATGACATTTGGCATGTGTGCTGGTTGCTCTTCTGTCAGCTTGACACAGGCTAGAGTTACCCGAAAGGGCATAACATCAATTGAGAAAATGCCTCTGTAAGTCCAGCTTTAAGGCATTTCTTAATTAGTGTGAATGATGGGGGGGTTGTCCATTATGGGTGGTGCTATCCTTGGACTGGTGATGCTGGGTTGTATAAGAAAGCAGATGAAACAAGTCCTAGGGAGCAATGCAGGAAGCAGCACCGTCCATGGCTTCTTCATCAGCTCCTGCCTCCAGGTTCCTGCCTTGAGTCCCTGTCCTGACTTCCTTTGATGATAAACAAGTTATATGGAACTATAAATGGAAACAAACCCTTTCTTCAACTTGCCTTTTGGTCATGGTGTTTCCTTGCAGCTATAGAAACTCTAAGGAACATAGCATCTGATCGGGGTCAAACTGGAGAGAGCACAGGTGTAAGGCCAGCTCCTGGAGAGGTTTATGCTAACCAGAGGCCTGTAGTAATAGGTGCCTCAGACAAGGACTTTAAGATTCTGTCAGTAATTTCCCTGAGGCTTTTATTTTATTTTATTTTATTTTTTTATTTTTAAAAATGTGATTCTAGAGAAAAGAGTGGTATCTGGTATTCTATCTGAATCCTTTGTTCCTGGAACACATGGTGATCTTGCCCCTCTGAGGAGAAAAGGGAACAGAGGAATAAGACTGAAGGGCACTCCGAATCTATCATGAGTTGTCTCTGAACCCCCTGGGGAAGCTCCTCAGCTTCCTTCTTTTTCCCTCTGGGGCCAAATCCTCTGTGGTTAATATCGATGATACAGTGACTAAGCATGTGACAAGTTCTCAAGCGACTCCCAAGCCTTAAAGGAAGACAGGCAAGAGAAAGTCACCCAACAATGTCTCTTGTGATTTTTTAAACATTTTCAGGGTGGAAGAGGACTCTAACTGTTACCCTTTCAATAAATATTTTCTGAATTGGAAGCCCATCACTAGATTCTCTATCCGTTAACTATACATTAACTAGGATTCGATCTCTTCCAGCAGGAAGCCAAGGCAAGGACTGTGCTTTCTAGTCAAAGCAGTGCAAGCAAAACATGATGACCATATACAAGACATGGAAAAGGGAAGAGCTGGGACTCCCTCCCACACCAGCCTCCCTTTCCACCACATCCAACACAGAAAAATCAGAGTTTCGTAGGACTGTTTGGAAACTTCTATTCAATGAAGTCAGGTGAGCAACAAGAACTAAACTTGTTGCTTAGCTGTGAAACAGGACAGATTAGCATAGCGAAGATTACCCAGGGAGAGAGGCCTACGGAGTAGAATAAAACAAAACTAGAATCCTTGTTGCCTTAACATACTCATAGCAGGAAGTAGAATTCCATAAGAAGCCATAGTCAGCTGCTGGCCATGAGCTTTTTGGCGGGGAGTATGAACAAAGCTTGGTAATAGGAAGGAATTAGTGGGGGTTATGGGTTTTAAATGCTGCTGCCATAGGCTTGTAGATTATCAATTTAAAGTAAAGATTTGAATGATGAAGACTAAAGCCCACTTTCCATAAGCTTCTCAAGGCTCCATCCAGAGCACTGAATGGCTATAGGACCAGAGCTATGGAAAGAGTCCCAGAAGCCACCGAGCTTTCCTGCTATGCCTCTGACAAGATGGCTCTCTGAAGTGCCTGAAGGGTTCATGGTAGAATTCTGGGAGGGTCCCCACTGAGGTCACATAGGACTTTTTAATCTTGGGGTAGGGTTGGGAGTTTGTGTGGGCTTGTGTGGTATGTATGTGCATACCACATGCTGTGTCTGCTCATGTAAGTGTGGGTACCGACACACTCCCATGTGCATGCACATAGAGGTCAGAGCATGACATCATGTGTATTTCTCTATCCCTCTAAGGTTTATTCTCTTGAGACAGGGTCTTACTGAATCTGAATCTCACTGTGTGGGCCAGGCTAGATCGGTAGCAGTCGCTTGGGATCTCCCTATCTATGAGCACTCCATCCTCAAAGTTAAGGGTGCAGGCATGTGTGACCATGCCCAGCTTTTTATATGGGCGCTAGGGATTTGAACTTCTCATGGCTGCATAGCAAGCACTCTTTGGATTTGGATCTTTCTAGATTAGTTGGTTGACTGTGTTTTACAGCTGTACAACAAGCCTGAACTGAATAGTGCAATCCTCTCCTTACAAAAGTAAGTTATGAAGGAAGCAGAAGACCCTGAAATGTTTACAGAAACTCCGGAAAGAATGAGCGAAGATGCTGCAACTTGAAGTAGTGATATTCCTCTTTTCACTTTGCACCAGCACACTACTGAAAAGCCCCTAAAAGCATGCTGATGCTTAGCTAGACAACACTCATATGGCCCTCTCGTGTGTTGTCAAACTGCACTCACAGGAACAGGTTTAGCCATAGCTAAGCCTGCTAAGAATTCTCTCTCACTTGGAGACTGAAGGACGCTGTTTGAGTTACAGTGCTGGAAAGAGAAGCAACTTACTCCCAATGGGTTTCACATTTTAAGCAAGATAATGTGTTTCTAAGCAGTTCAGTGGAAAAAAAATAAAAGAAAGAAAGAAACTGATGTAAAACTGAAGAATCCGAAAGTAGAGAAGACAAGACTAAATTATCCAGTAAGAGTTATATCTTTCATTTCTTGGATTTGGATAACTCCACAGAATTTTCACTGGGACTTTCTCTGCCTTTAGACTAGAATATGTTTAATATATCAAAAAAGACACAGTTACTGAAATACCCACCTGACAAATTATCCCCCCTTACAAGTACCATAGTCAGACATCTTAGGTTTTTCCGAGCCAATCCCATTTTAAATTTATTCCATCCTACTCAATGAAGGCAGCACAATCAATGATTAATCAAACACAATTCTATATTATTCAATTTAGATATTAGACCATCTATGGCTGGGCCACATGCTCTGATTTAAGGTTGATAAAATATGTTACTCTGAGTGCTCACAAAATGTTGTAATGACATCCTGCCATGTTTATAATGCATGAGAATCTGAGCTAATTTAGCTTAGATTCACAGAAGCACTGGGATGCAAAAGCACTTGTAAGACAGGATAATCTATCCTTCTCTCTCAGGAAGCCACTCACACACGATCCTCCCCGCCCGATGAGGATTTATCCTCACTATAAAGATGGTCCATAAAGCAGACCACAAACCTCTTTGAAAAGCCATTTTCTGAATGAGAAAAAATTTCCAGATCTGATCATTCCATACTGGGAAATGCTTTACCCCATCTAACTGGTAAGAGGGTCAAAAGGTCCAAAATTGGCTCCCTATGCAAGTCATCCCTAAAGCCATCAAAAAGACTATGTATCATATGAGGGAACCTGTCAGCAGATTGGCTGTGTCCCTACTGAGTCTTTTCTCTCATGTGACTTTCTCCCAAGGCTGTTTTCCTTGCTGTATGACTTAGATGTCTCTGAAGCCCTCCAAACCCAGTGAAGATGCTCTATGGTATTGTTAATGTAGTCACTGAATGCCCACTCTGTAGCCTTCCTTTACTCTGGAAGACCCTGCTCCCACAATGGTCCACTCATGGGACACTGTGCATCATCCACCAGTGCTGTTCAGGGTAAGGAGGTAGAACTGACACTATTTCTGTCTTCTATAAAAAGCATACTCCTGGGACCCAGACAAATGGCCAGTAGATAGGGCACTGCCTGCACAATCATGAGGATCCGAATTCAAATCCTCGGCATCCACATTAAGAAGCTGGGCTTGGCTACATGTGTACCTGTAACCCCCATGCTGCGGCAGGAGGAGTGCAGGGAGAGGCAAAAAGTCTTTAAAGCTGGCTGGCTGCCAGCCAAACTCTGGTTTCAATGAGAGACTCTATATCAAGGGAATAGAGTGATAGAGAAGAACACTGGATGCCCTCCTCTGAGAGATAGATGATAGATAGATAGATAGATAGATAGATAGATAGATAGATGACAGACAGACATCACAAAAATACCCACACGAACACACAAGTTTTCTTTTTTAATAATCATGTCTTCTTACTGTAATACCTCCTTCCTCTCCTTGCATTTTTCCCTTTGAGGTACTCCTAGCTCCTTCCATTCATCAACAATATCTGTCTCATGGGCCTGTTCCATTTCCTAAATCTTGCCATATTGTTCATCATTAGTAAAGATGGCCCATACAATACCTCCTTTTCCTGACCATGTGGTTGGTTTGTTGGTTTGTTGGTTTGTTGGCTTGTTCTGCCATGGTCTCTCTCTGGATCTTGATGTCACTCTTGTGATTCTGGAGCCTTCAGCTCCAGCTTCTACTCTTGAACACAATTTACTTCTCTGAGTCTTGGGCCTCAGGTCATTGATGGCCTGAACTCCTGCCATACCAGTTCCCTCGTTGTCTGCACCAGGATTTTGCAGTGACTGCTTGGGACACCCCGTTCCTGAACTTGCTAGGATCCACCTTCTTTGATTTTATACCCAGACAAAGACACTTCTGGAGCTGTAGTTTAGCACCTTCAGAGCCATGGACTCCAATCCCAGCTGTCACTGGAAAATTCTCACACTTACTATTGGTCAGTCCCCAGACTGTCATGTCAAACAAACCCTGCCCTCCTCTTCACATCTTCCAAGCACACCATCTACCTTCCTCCCCCAGCACTCCCCTCATAGGTACGATAGCTACTTGTAGAAAATTAAACCTGCCTGATGCCACTTTTCTACAACACCGTTTCTACTTTAAATGAATTCTACTTTCACACACATGCTGACTTCCTCTCCTTTAACTCTAGACATGAGCTCCAGCTGTGCTTCTGACCTCTTCCCTGTCACCACAGGACATTGAGACATTCACCATTCTATTATCTTTTTTATTTTATTTTTTTACCAGAGAGTCTATACTCCTTACCATGGCTGCTTGCAGCCTTGCCTCTGCACTATTATTCACTGTGCTATATTCTAACAGGAAGAACCAACCTGCACCCCACGGATCACATACACTTGCCACATTTGTAGATGACAAGATCATGTACTAATGTCAAAAGTTTGGACCCTCCTGTAACTGTTGTGGATCAATAAAGAATCCAGTCTTGCATTAAATTTTAACTTCAATTTGTAAAAATACAAATCCAGTTCATCCTAGCTCATCTTCATGCCCCTGCCACTGAAATGTCCACTGGACTGGATGCACAAATGTCAAAGCATTTCTGTTGACGATGGAGATTCTGCTGGACAACATTGCTCATTTTGTGGAATATCTTATTCCTCTGAAAGTCCAAAGTTTCTCATGTCTTTGGCTCCCAACATAATGCAACCTGATCACTGTTTCTATGTCCCAGCATTAATCTGGAGTCCTATGTATATTAATATGAGGAAACTCATTTGCAGAACAAGCATTGTGGTTTTTGCTACTAACACAAAAGTCCCTAATACCAATATTTATTGTTATAAGGCAATCTGTGTACCAGTAAATTACTGTTGTCATTTTCTTATCTAGGTACAATGGAAGAACATGGAGAAATGCAGATGAGGAAGTGAGTCAATATGCCTTCAAGTAAAAGTTTTTATCTTCAACATTTTAGTCTTCCCAAACCTCAGCACAATACAGAAAAGTATCATTATAGATGGAACAGTTATCTTTCTTTCAAGATTCTTATAGATTGCAATTTTGTGCATGTTTGAATGTTCATAAATGTGCACGTGCACCTGTTTGGGACTGCACATGTATGTCGGTGTATGCATGTGTGGAGACCAGAGTTCAATCACATTTGTTATTCCTTAAGTTTTGTGCATCTTGTTTTTTGAGACTGAATCTCTTCTTGGTGTGGAGCTTATTAAATAGGCCAAGCTTGCTATCCATCAAGGCCCAGGGATCCTGTTGCTAGCTCTCCAGTGCTGGAATAAGCACGCACTACCACATCTGACTTTTTGCCAGAGGTTCTGGACACAAACTTGGGTCCTAGGTATCTCCCTCAATCCTATTTTTTGAGAGAAATTATAATAAACTTTCTAATTGTCTTTGATGTAATATTTTATTGTGCCCAGAACATCGGATTATCATGTACCACCCAACACTTGAAAGTTTGACCACATAATGATTATAGAATATGCTACAGAGAAACCAGGGAAAGAAAACATTTAAAATGTGAATATATTGAACTCTACTCAAGTTTACCCTAGTTAAGTCCTTTGCTGTATGACTTGATTATTTTGACTAAAGTGAAGCCACAGGAGGCCTGGGATGCCATCCTGTAAATACAAATGTTTAGAAAGCATATTCCAAACCCATGTATCAAGTTTATGGTCATTACTGATCATTTGGCATGTACTTCATTAACGGTAGAACTAGAGGAAGAGCGGTTGGAGACTCTAGCTCTGCCATTCACTGGCTGTGAGCTTGAGTGCTTTGCTTAGCTCAGGAGCCTCTGTCTCTCTAGAGTCTCATCAGATCACCAGAACAATTCACTCCAGATGCTCTTTTCTCTCTAAAAAGCAATGCCACTGGTTGGGGGTGGAAGAAAAGAATTTTCTGACATCGTCAATATCTCTTCGTTTCGTGTTAAAAGTAAAGTATTTCCAGCCACAAGTTTCCAACCTCTACAAAATGTCTATACTTTCATTTTTTATGCATAGAACTCTGGACTCTCTGTCACCTAGAGTTCAAGAAATAATTATATAGAGATAGGTCATCTAGAGGACTAGTGTATGGATATGGAAATAAAGGGATATAGGAAGAGCAGTATGTAGAAAAGAATCTACAGACCTCATTAAAGCCAGTGGCATCACCCACTGTGTTCAAGGGAGAGGCATGTCCTTTGGTCTAGAGCTCACCTTGCCAGTCACCTGGCGTTACTGTTGTATATACCCATTTGTGTTCAGGTGTGTTTCTAACATGGTACCCTTTTCACTGATTACAAATAGGCAAACATTTATAAGTGTAATTTTAAAAGCACTTAAGTGAGTTCCATGCCCCACCCAGGCACAAAAGCTTGGCTGTACTCCTAAGCTACATCTCGGATGCTTAAGGTAGCAGGCTCGGTGTGAAATGCTGTTTGCTTTACTATTTTTCAGTATTAGGCTGATCAATAAGTGTAGAAAAGGACACAGTCCAAGGTGGAGGAAAGAGCATTTTTCTCTTGTAATATGAAACTTGTAATTATTTTAAATGTATGACTTGGTGATCTTGGAACCAGTCCACCTCCAAGCGAAATAAAAGTAAATGAAAATTGATGATGCAATGGCTCAATGACTAAAAAACTTAAAGTTATTACAAATTGAATAAGTCTCTCTAACCTAAGCAGTGCGACTTCTAATGTTGGGGTGTGTGTGTGCGTGTGCGTGTGCGTGTGTGTGTGCGCACGCGCGTGTGCACATGTGCATGTGTATGTGTAAAAGGGTATGTGTACATGTATGTGTAAAAGTGTGTGTTAGAGTTTGAGTGAGTGAGTGTGTGTGAATGTGTGTGAGTGCATGTAAATGTGTATGTCTGAGTATCTGAGTGTGTGTGTGAGTGTATAAGCCTGAGTCAGAATTTGGTGTGTGTGAATATGTGAGTGTGTATGAATCTATGTGTGTAAGAGTGCGTATGAATAAGTGTGACTGCATGCAAGCATGTGTGTCTGAGTATGTGTGTGTGTGTGTGTGTGTGTGTGTGTGAGAGAGAGAGAGAGAGAGAGAGAGAGAGAGAGAGAGAGAGACTGACTGACTGAATAAGAGCACTCCCTGCTCTTGCGAAAGACCTGAGTTTAGATCCCAGCTTCCATATGGCAGCTCACAACTGTGTAAAACTCTAGTTCCAAGGAATCTGCCACCCTCTTCTGGCCTCCTAGGGGACCAGGCATGCCACCTACATACATGTGGCAAATACTCACACATGAAATTGAAAAATTAAATACATAAGAAATATATTATCATTCAGATCATTACTGATTCTTTTAAGACAAAAATAAATAAATAAAGGGCATTTCAGTACATGTTATAGGTGGCTGTATTCTTTAAAGAACAAAACATTTTATCCAGCATGTTTATTTAGGACTACTAATACACATACTACACCCACAAACACTCAACACTTCCATTCCCTCCTATAAATAAATAATTGCTTTTTAAAATGATTCAGCACTAAGATGTGAAAGGAAGTCTATTTTTCAACTCAGTTGGAAGCATAGCTTTTCAATGCGTACATTAAGGGGTCTCTTGTTTGCTTGCCACTCGTTCATAAAGATAAATCATGCTGCATACCAAGGTATTGGACTACACCACTGTTCCCAAGAAGAGGGTGACCTGACTGGGATAACTGAGCAAAGACATTATTAAGAAAAGGATATAACTGTTGTCTTAAATTCTTTGCCAGTTATAATAAAATACCCAGCAAAAACAATTCAGGAGAGAACAGGTTTATTTCAGTTCACTGTACAAGGACAGTCTAGCATGGTGGTGAAATTAGGGCAGTAGGAGCTCATAACAGTTGGCCACAGTCTAAGGAAGGGTGGAGAACGGGAAGGAGGGAGGGAAGTGGGAGGAGAGAGAGAGGAGGAGGAGATGGAAAGAGAGGGAGAGAGAAACACCAGGCACTGGTGTGCTCCTGTAATTCTAGGACTTGGAAGACAGAGGCAGGAGGATCTCTGTGAGTTTGAAACCAGCCTGATCTATATAGCAAGTTGTGTACCAGTCAGAGCTACATAATAAAGGCCTGTCCTTCCACTCATAACCCCTCAAAAAGGAAGCAGAGAAAGACAAATGATGGTGCTCATCAGTTTTCATCATTTTAAATAGTCCAGATCTTCATCTAGGAAATGGTCATACACACAGTTAAGACTAATTCCCATATCTGTTAATCTAATCAATAGAATTCCTTGGGCTGGAGAGGTGGCTGGATTCACAGCCAAAACAAGAGATTCCTCAAAGACATCCTCAGAGGCCGACTTTAACCTAGGTGATCCCTCACAGGTGCTTCTGGAGGTTTCTCTCCTAGGTAGCTGTCAATGCCATCAAGTTAGCAATGAACACTAGCCATCCCAAGTGTACACAAATTGCTAAAGTAGAGCATATAGACACGTGTACACATGTATGCATGGGTCTGTGTTTGATACAAAAACAGGTGCTAATGTTTGTTACTGGAGGGTGATCACTTCGTATGTATTTCTATATCTACTTTAATCATAATTCCCATGGCTGTGGGGGAAATACCTGGCAGAACAACGTAAAAGAAGGAAAGCTTTATCTCATCTCATGATTTCAGAGGTCTAAATCTAAGATCAGTATGCAAAAATATCACAGAAGGGTATGTGTGCAGTGAAGGCTTGGATTATCCCAATAACAGAAGTCAGTCTGACCATTTCCTAGACACTAAACAAATCAGGCGCCTTCTGGGACAAACAAAATATCCTTGGACCTTCAAGATGTTCTTGCCTACATTTTCTGCTAAAACTTTAGGATGCAAGTTGAGTGTGCCCAGAGACATTCCTGTTTGACCTTTGAAACATGAGCTCATGGCCTTGATGTAAGCTTGTCCTCAATGGATATGCCTATTATCCTTTCTTCTTAAATTGATTTTAAACTGAGCATGCTCAGAAGTGTGCTTTCTAACTGAGCATGCTCATGAGTTGGACCGACCCTAGAGAGTGTCTGGTCTGCTAGAATAAGAGCCCTGTATTTTCCTTCTCCGAGCATTCCTTTGGAAATAACTTCCTCACTGTCCTTACCTGCTGCCGATAATGAATCTCCACCCTTTTATGTCTCTTTTGTGCTTGATTAGACTTTATTTCCACTAAGATGTGATCCCATTGTGCTCAGATACACAAGGGAATGTGAATGGGGGGAAAACTGATTCACAAGATTGGTGAAATGCAAAGGGAGCTATGGCTTTATAACATATGGCAAGAGTAGGATTGTGATAGTAGCCGCACATTTTTATGGCCTTTTCTCTTTCATTGTCTGTGTAAGGTGATAATTGTTTATATTGTTTAGTTTTAGAGTTAGAGGACATCAAGGTGAGCTTGTGGCTAGACTGGAGAAGGGATGAATCTTGCCAGGCATGGACATAGCATTTGATGGGACTTAGGACTTTTCTTTGGGAGAAAGTGGGGACGTTGCATAGCTTGGGTAAGAGGAAGCTGTTGCCATAGAGTTCTAGATCATTTCATGTGCACACAAACCTGGCTGTGGACACTGAGTCCAGGAAAGTGTTCTGTAATAGATACTTTGACTGTCTCAACCTCCAGCTTTATTTCTTCTTCTGAAAAATATTAAGAAGTTTCTCGGATGCCCTTGCTGCTAGGTATCTGGACATAAATTTGGTTCTATCAACTAGTTATATTTGCACGAGCTTTTTCTGAAGGTGAGAGGGAGGCACATACCACCCTCTGCAACAGTGCAGGGAAGCGAGCAGTTCTTATTGGAAAGGGAGTTTGCAGTAAACAAACTTTACCAAACACCATGCAGTCACCTGACTTATTTAGGAAGTGGTAGAGGTTTTAACTCTGCTATAGTTGTTGTACCAGTCACTTGCTCCTGGCCCCACTACAACAGTTGAAAGAGCAGCTAAAGGTCCAACAGTACATCCCAGCTTCCACATCTCCAATACTTACTGTTTAAGTCCTTAACACTGGGAGTGGGTGCATCTCTGACTCTTTTGCCTGCTCTTGAGATTCTTTTCCTGCCATTGAGTTGCCTTGTCTAATCTCGATATAAGCATTTTTGCCTTGTCTTATTGTATCTTGTTTTGTTCTGTTTGGCTGTTATTTCTTGGGTTGCTTGGAGAGCTACCTACTCTTTTCTGAAGAGGAAACAAAGGGGGAGTGGAGTTGGGTGAAAGGGGATGCAGGGGAGCTAGGAAGAGAGGAGGGAGCAGAAACTATGGTTGGGATGTACTGTGTGAGAGAAGGATCTATTTTCAATAAAAATAATTTTAAAACCATATACTACTGTTCATACACATAAATAAAGACTAACTGACACGTAACCTAAGGAAACACATGGCTGAGTACAAGAAAAGGCACATAATATATTGTTTGTAATATATACAACAGTAATGACTTTCATGTCTAAGAATAAGAAATCATTGAAAAGCTTATCATATATTTATACTATGGTATATATCCCTTTAAAAGAATGAAGTCAATTTATATTGCCATTAAAGTCCTATATCACATATTGGCCAGTCCTTAAAAGGCATAATAATTTGTGCCAAATTCATAGCAGTAACAGCCTCTTCGGAAGACGTTAGGGCGATAGCTGATAGTGGGAGAAAATTTCAGTTTTATATCTAATGATTAAACATTTACAATCAGAAAAATATCTCATATTACTGAATGATATCAAATACAGTGAATTTTAAGATAACACTTTATTCTGACTATAAATTTAAGCAATTATAAACACTGAGAAGCAAAAAAAAAAAAAAATAATAAGTGCAGAGAGTTTCAAAAATACTGCTGCTACTTAGATGAATATCTAAAGCCATCATAAACCCAGCTGTAAACTCCATACTGAGTATCTAAAGGGGAGACTGGAGGAAGAACACGCAGGACACACTAACTTTTATCTTTGCAAAGGAGGGAGGGATAACATGGAGAATGTGATTTTTTCTTGAAAATGAAACAGAAATTTAAGTTTAAATTATTTGCTAATGTAAAGAAAATCATTGATAAAAATAGAAATATAACATGTAAACTTTAAAACCATTACAAGAAAGAATCAAAGAAACTTGACCCATACAACAGATCCAAGGAGCAAAAGAAACAGGGTATAAAGTAGAAAAAAGTTTTTTTCTAGGAAAGGTAAAATATCAGAATTGACTCAGATGCCCCCAAAACTTGATATTATAAAAACTATAGCAAGAAATAAACTAAAATATTATTAATAGCAGTAATGTTTGAAACAAGACGTCTCCCTAATCACAGGAAGTCTGAAAAGTCATATTACCTGTATAATAATAAAAGGATGGAAAATTGAAACATTCCCTCAGTTAATTTAAAATTATTATTGCTCTACTTATTTATATTAATAAGCTAGAGTTGAAAACAAGAATTGCACTTGAACAATAAAGACCAGTGTTGTTCATAAACACAGTTGTAAACACCTATATAAAGCATCATTATGCTAAACCCAATGTGGTATTAATCCAAGCTTCCACTGTTTCAAGTCATCCATGATGGAGGCAAATCTACAAATCTACTTATATGATGGACTAATCAACTTCACTTGGTAAGAGAAATCAAATGCATTGGTGATCACAACTTTGATAAAATTCAACATTCAATCTATAGGAACCAAAAAAGTTCTAAGCAAATTAAGGCATGGCAGGGTGTGCTCTTGTTGCTGTAAAGAGGGTCTATTAGAAAGAATTAAAACTAACGCAGTCAACAAGAGACATTCATGGTAGCTTCCCTGAAATCCCCTACCAAGATTAAAGCCAAAGATCAGCCTCTATGTTACATCATTCTAAAATTAGCAAAAATAAGACAAAGAAAGATAGAAAAATGCAAAGGAAACAAAAATGCAGAGAGTGGAAAGTCAGACAGAGCTCAACTGTGTGCCAGGAACACAAAATGAACATGTGCCCTCTCCTGGCATCTCCAGGCTCCTATACACACATGACACATGTTCACACACACACACACACACACACACACACTCATACATATACATTATTATATGTTTATATATGTACTGTGCATGTATATATATGTATGTATGTATGTGTGGATACATATGGATTGAAGTCATTTGAGAACAAGTGCTGCATTTATAGCTAGCATATAAATTATGAGGTAGGTGACTAGTGATTACTTGGTTAAAAGTATTAATTAGCAATCTGAATTGTGACTTATATAAAAATTAAAATATAAAAACCATAAAGTAGGACTGATATTAAAATTCTGTACTCAGAAATGTCTTATTGGTTATACAAAAGAAAAAATAACAGTGTGTTTCTAAATTAAACTTCTATAAAATAAAAGGTACCTTTTCATGTGTAAAATGAGGTATCTTGAAGAAGTCCTCAAACTCTGGACCCATCAGTCTCCATATGTTCCATCTTTCATATAGCACAAATCCCTTTGAAAGCACAATTTTTGTTTTATTTGCTGTTTTTGTTATTCAAGACAGGGCCTCTTTGTGTGTAGCCTTGGCTGTCTTGGACTTGCTTTGTAGACCAGGCTAGCCTTGAGCTCACAGAGATCTGCCTGCCTCTGCCTCCCCGAGTGCTATGATTACCTGTGTGTACCACTGAGCCGCCCGGCAGAAAGCACAACTTTTATTTCATTTTCATGAGCATTTTATTTTATAGTTGTGCAAGCTGTGTCCATGGTGGGTAGCATTGTGATTCTATCAGTTGAAACTCTAACCCTTGGTGCTGTGGGATGAGTGAACCTGAGACGTGAAAACTTCACCTGTGGGGGCAGCCAAGTGAACAGGACTTCACCTGAATAGGGTGGGCTGTGAGCACCATGGCAGCCCTCCCTGATTTGACATCGGAGGCCTTTGGAAAGGAGGGGTCCACATGCAGAGCCTGGGGTCATGCAGTTGCAGGTAAGACAGCAAGGAAAGCTTTGTCCCCACAACCTGCAAGGGTAAACACAACAGTGGGGGCAGCTTGCATTCCTTTGGCTTTTGAGCTATGAGAGAATGAATTCCTGCTGTTTCAAAGCACACAGCCTCATTACAGCAACACTAGGAAACAAACACAGTCATTTAAGTAGTATGATTTCATTGCTACATGTAGGAGCATGTGTTACATGTTACATATATGGATTCCAAGAATTTGCATGCTTCTATTCATCCATTAATATTCTGAGAAATGGAACTCAACTGTTCCCTATTTTTAAGAACACTCTCTATAACTTTCAAATATGATAGACAGAATCTCCCTTCCTTTTAAATACACAATAAATTAATCACTGGTCTTGGGCTATTTCCTATTGTGTGGGGGGCAGTGGTGCTGTACATGCACCCATGAAAGCGCATGTGGGGATGTGGTGACCAGAGATGGATGTTGAGTGTCTTCCTCAATCACTGCTCATCTTATTTGAGACTTGGTCTCTCACTGAGCCTGGACCTGGCTAGACTGGCTCGTCATGAGCTTCAGAGAGCTGCCTTTCCTGTTCCCTGGCACTGGGGTTACAGGTGTGCACCACCATGCACAGATTCTATGTAAGTGCTGGGGATGCAAACTCAGGTCCTCATGTTTGCACAGCAATCACCTTAACCAACTGAGCTGCCTGCCCAGTCCCTGTTTCCCAGGGTTTTGCCTCATTCTTTAGGAGATGCCTTTCTTAGCACCTACAGCCTTTGCCCAATGGTGTTCTCAGCAGTGTCAATCCCAGCCTAATGCTGGTGTCACTGCTTTCCTCATTCCTATTGGCTGCCCTGGAACTGGGGTCCTGCATAGTTTTTTTCATTTTCCCAGATGGCAGCACATCCTGATTTATTGCACATGCTCATAGACACTGTAAGCTGCTTTAGAGAAAGTTCAAATAGATGCACTCTGTAAACCATGAATGAGCTGAGATCCACCTGTGTTTGGGGACAACACCTTCACAGGCGTCTCAGGGTCTGAGCCATTGGATCTGTCTATTCTCTAAGTCTTGTTCTGTGTGTGATTATCTTAAACATGTTCCAAGCTTATTGTTTTTCATTGGTCACTATTCCACTTTTCAACAAGCTCCTAAAGATGCATCAAATTTAATACTATTTTTTCCATGAAATACACTACCTAAATACTCCACAATAGACTAACTCTCAGACAAATGATTTCCTGTTAATTAAATGTCACCCTTATTGAATTAAAACTCTTACAATTGGATTGTACTCATTGTTAGTGTGGCAAAGCAGCAACTAACAAAGGTACTATAGATGAGAACTCAAATGTGAGGGCCTATTACACTGACTTAATCCCAGACAAGAGAATAAGGAGCATGCCGCACGCAGTCTGCAAAGGCTGAGATGCTTGGGTCACACGCAGCGAACACTTCAAACAAACTCTGAAATGGGTTTCAGATCTGACCAAAGCCACCCCTTACTTCTGTCTTTTGGAGGAAAAGCAGAGAAACTGTCCAGCTGTTCTAGACACGTGGTCCTCTTGGCAGCAATTGGCTGGAGCTTGGAAGGAATGACATCCCTTAGAACAGGCTCATTCTTTTCACAGACCCTACCAGTCCCTAATGTGATCCAGTGCGCTTTATTCCTTCCTTCCTCACAGTCTCTGCCAGTCCCTAGTGTGATTCAGTACACTTAATTCACTCATATATCCACAGGCACCAGGGTATAAAACTGTATGGCAGATTGTGTAATTATTTGATGGTCTTCTCTGTTAGCTCCTTAAACTGTTTCTGTGATCTCAAGGAAGAAAGCAATAGAGAGAAAGGCATTGAGATGCAGCGAGAGAGTGCACAGGGCTGACTCTTCTCAGAGGGAAACCATTTTACTGCTCTATGTCTTAGTGTCTGTGTGAAGAAGATGACAGTTCTCCTGCCTCTTTCCAACTGTGCAGGTAAATCATTTGCCTTAGGTACCATGACTAGCTGCAGGACACTGCTCAGCTATGGATTGGAGCGATCCTAGCTTCATTAGCATGATAGAGTAGAACGAAGAGATTAAACAATCCCCCTATTGACAATGTCCAAAATTGTCAATAAAATAAATGCCATGTTAACAGCAGGGAATCACACGTGCAAGGTCTATAACTCTTACAATTGAAAGGGATTCTTACAAGTAAAGAGTGATACGCCAAGGAGGCGATTGACTCAGGTGTGGACCTGAGTTGGCAGGTAGACTTAGGACACTCAGTTGGCTTTCAACTGAATTGTGTTTCCCTAACAGAAGAATATGAAGTACCTGTACTAGACATAGCATCTTTATTCCATTGCATGAACCAGCATCTACACACAGTATCTTCAGCCCCGGTACCCACACGAAGCTTCTAAGAACAGAGCGGTCAAAGACTCTGGGGTTACTTCACCACATACAGGCTGCAGCATCCATACTTTGCCAGTCTTTTACAGTACTCTAATTGGGAGGGCTGACGCACATCTCTGATAATACAGGTGGTGATTTTCCCATAGCAAACAAGTGTGCTTTAGCTTCTGTTTATCTGCACCCCACTATTTTCTGCTGGCTTACATCAACCCACACCTGGTGTTAACTCTATCCACAAATATCTTGTCAATGTGTCAACTCTTGCTGTGAGCACTAATCATGATTGTCAACTTGATTGGGCTGAGGACTGCCTCAGAGATGAGCAAAACACTCTTGTCGAGGTGCTGGGCATTTACAGAATATTTAAGTCACAGAGGCTCTGACCCAGTGAATGGACCAATCCTTTGGTGGACTCTTAATGTGATATATTATTGGGAGGCATTCAAGATAGAAGGTGGGGTCTTAGGAGAAACTAAGTCAATTTAACTTAAACTGTTGTCACCTGGAAGCAGAGAAGGAGGGAAAAGGGAAAATGTGAAAGAGAGTAGTCCAAGGCTGGGCTTGGTGGTGTACTCCTTTAAGACCAGCACTTGGGAGGCAGAGATAGGCAGATCTCTATGAGTTGGAGGCCAGCAGGGCCTATACAGTGAAACTGTAACTGGGGTGGGGGTGGGAAAAGAATTGTACAAATAAAATCATAATCTAAGATGACAAGAATCCTAGGTGGCTGATGAACAGGATCTGGGAGAACAGGAGTTAGATCTGTAACTTACCTAAGAGCTACTTGACATTCCTGAGGTAGAAGGTGTGGAGTCTGGGCTTCCCCCAGGGAGAGAAGAGGAAGCCTCACTGACAAAAAGACTCCTCCATTTTGCTCTGAGCTCATGTCTTTCAGGAAATGGGGACTTCCACCTTAGCAGCAGGGTTTCCTGACACACATTTAACAACTTTGTCCTCATAGACAGAGTACTACCTGCTAGAGTTGCATAATGCATATTGCCTCCAAGCACAGACAAATATTAATGGTTAAGCCCTGATCACACAGATCCATGAACAATAGATACTACACAGACTATGCAAATGAGGCATAGCCATTCAGCCAATGACCTTTGCCCACCCTGGATATTTCTACTTCCTCTCCAAAGTTCTATATAAAACCTCATTCACCTCAAATAAAATTGATCTGTGCCCCCAAGCTGATCCCTGTGGGCCTGTGTTGTCACTTCCATGTGTACTTGAGGGGTTTCCAAACTCCCCATCCTTTGCCCTGTTCCATTTGCCCTCATGGACCTGTATCATCTGATGAGGCGGGGGGGGAGGGGGCGGGCAGTGTAGGGGGGTCACAAATATGTGCCTTGATACTCTCAACCTTCATAGCTTTTCATTTGGCAGATCTCTATATGATTGAAAGACCCTTGGAAACTTCTACGGCAGTGGTGTTTTGTTTTGTTTTAATTTATACTTAGAGTTCCACTAATTTTCTCTTTACTTGGTACCTATGATATGCTGGATTCAAATACTCCTCCTTCAAAGTAATGCTCCTTAATCCTATGGACTAGACTTTCTGACTCAAATCCAATAAATTCAAAATTAACTGTGAAGTAATAGCTAGGAAAACTGAAAATTAGGAAAGTCACAATTTGGTGTGACATAGGGTTCCCATAAATAGCCATAATGATGTTTTATGAATATTTAAAATCGAATTATCATAAACTAATTGAATGAGCTTCATTTACATAAGTCCAGGCTCAAACACAGGCTAGCAATCTGTGCTGGTTAGTTTTTGTTAATTGGGAAGAGGTAACTTCAACTAAGGAATCTCCTTTTTCAGATTGGCCCGTGGGTATGTCTGAGTGGTATTTTCTTCACTGCTAGTTGATTGGGGGTTGAGCAAGCCCACCGTGGGTGGTTCCATCCCCAGGCACGTGGGCCTGGACGATTTTAGAAAGGTAGCTGAGCAAGCCAGAGAAAGCAAGCCAGTAAGCAAAGTTCCTTGTGGCATCAGCTTTAGTTCCTTCCTCCAGGTACTACCTAGAGTTCCTGCCTTGGCTGCTCTTGATGATTAGTCAGTGATAATAAACCCTTTCTTCCCTAAGTTGGTTTTGGCCAGAGTTTTATCAGTCAATGAAAAGCAAATAGGATGCTACCCATCAGCCCTTACTACTACCATGGCCTCAAAGTTAATAACAATCTTTTAGCCATTTTTTTTTCAAATTTTAGAGGCATATATATGGTCTTAAATATTGGTCTTAAATATGTGTCCTCGGGGACTTTTCAAAATATGCATGTTTCATAGCTAACAGAACTGAAGACCATGACTATACTACCATGTATTTTTCCATTCTGTTGTTGGGAGTAAGGTTTCGTATTTCCTTTTTACTAACGTAAACATGGGTTATTATTGAATCCATAGTGATTAGTTTTGTACCTGTCTTTTCTCTTAGATATATGCTTTGGAGTGGAATTGCTGAATCTTGAAGCAAGCCTCATTTGGCTTTAAGACACATTGCCAGCATTTCTTCTGGCACCGTGTTGTCCTCCCACCAGGCTCCTATGAGAGTCCCAGTTGGTTCATGCAGTTACCAAAGTGGGTATTGTCAGTCTTGTTAATTTTAGCCATCTTGGTGGGTGTGTGGTGGTTTTTCATTTTCTCATGACTGAAGGCATACAGCGTGTTTTCATGGGTGGATAGCCATTTATATGTGCTCTTTTATAAAGTGCCTGGGAAATCTTTTGCCCATTCTTTCTTGAAGCAAAACTTTATTGAGATATAATTCACACACTGTAACCATCACCCCACCGAAGGGTAAATATGTTGGGTTTTAGTGGATTTGATGGCACACCTAGGCTATTAACCTCATTTTAAATGTTGATTTGATCCCCAGAGAAATCACATTCCACTAAACACCATTTTTTATCTCCCTGTACTCACCTAAGCCCCTGTATACCTCTAATCCATGTTCAGTGTGTGGCTATTTCAAATTAAGCTATGAAAAGCACTTCAACAACTGCTTTTTCACTAATCATAATGCTTTCAGGGTCTATCCATATGGCAGCCTGTACTAGTGTTTCATTCCCTTTATTATTGACTCATATCCCATTATCTAGTCCATACTGCATTCTCCTTTATCCATTGTTATGGTCATTTATGTTATCTCCTCCTTTGTGCATTCTCTGCATTTGTACATAAGCTTCTTATGAGCATGCTTCCAGTTCCTTTGGGTTTTCTGTACCCAGGAGGAAAACTCTATCTTGTTTCCTTTGCTATACTTTTAGTTATTAGTTTAGGGACTGCTCTGACACAATATAATTGGTATTAACTTATTTTAAAAGAGCAGGAAAACCTACTCAACACAGCTCCACTGCCTCTCCTTTCTTTCCTGTGACTGTCATTAAAACCATTTTACAATCACTGGTTTATGTTATCATTATTTGGACCACTGAGGAGTAGAAAATATTCACAAACAGAACTGTGCCCATATTGACACGTACCTTCCTACATAAACACTTTTATTGCTGTTCTGTATCTCTACATGAATGTATCTGCTCTGTCCATTTCAGCCCAAGACCTTCTCTAGGGTAGGCACAGAAGTGACAGATTCTCTCAGATTTTGTCTATCTGGAAATGTCTCAATTTCAACTTAGTTTTTCGGAGGATGGCTTTGATTGTTTTAAAACTGAGTGTTGACATTTGTTTAGTATTTGAGTAGGCCGGCCTACTCCTATCTAGAAGCCATAGTCAGAGGTATGAAATCCGCTGTTAATGGGATCCCATTATATACGCTGAGTCGTGCTTTTGCTTCCTGTTTTCAAGATTTCTTCAGAATTTTAACTACTAAATGTTAGGTTTGGGTCTCTTGAGTTTTTTGTTTTACATGCATTGATGTGTTTGCCTGCATGTATGTACGTCTGTGTGAGGGTGTCAGATCCCCCAGAACTGAAGCTGCAGATGGTTATGAGCTGTCATGTGGGTGCTGGGAATCAAACCAGGGTCCTATGGAAAATCAACCAGTACTCTCAACTCCTGAGCCATCTCTGTAGCCCTAATTTGGAATTTTTTTGTCCAGTATTTCTTTAGATAATTTGTAACCCTAGTGTTTCTATCGTCCTTCTGTGGTACTCTTTGAAAATTGCCTATGTGTTGGTATGTTGACGGCTTCAATAGAAAGAAATCTCAGTACCTATTTATTTGGATCTGTTCCTTAGACTGGATAATTTCAATTGATCTGTCTTTTGGCTTGCTAATTTTCTTTTCATTTGGTAGCTCAGATCTTTCTTCTGAGCCAACACACTGAATTATTTTTTAATTATCAGTTCCAGACTTGCTATTATTAATTATAGGTCCTATCGCTAGTGATCTTTTATATTTGGTATGATGTCGTTCCCATTCTTTCCTTGAAGCTTTAAAAAAAAAATTCTCTCTCTCACGTAGTACTAGGGATCTAATCAAAGGCCCTGTGCATGTTAGGCGACAGCAACCTACCACTTGGCCACACTTGAGCTCTTGGATTGTAGTTCTGTAAAAACAACAACATCATCATCATCATCATCATCATCAAACGATTTCTCTCTATGTGGCCCAGGCTGGTCTTGGACTCCCTCTATATCCCAGGTTAGCCTCAAACTTGTCATCCTCCTGCTTCTGCCTCCCAAGTGCTGCGATTGCAGCCCTGTGGGTGCATAGCTCCTTGACTTCTTTAGATATGATTTTATTTAACTCTTTAAACATAGTTAATAGATGACTTTGCATGTTCACACATATGTCTAACATCCGCTCTTCCGTAGCTACTGTATTAGTTAGGGTTTCTCTTGCTGTGATAAAATGCCATGACTGCAAGCAACTCGGAGAAGAAAGGGTTTATTTCACTTTATATGTCCAGTTAATAATCTTGTGGATAGAAGTCAGGGCTAGAACTCAACCAAGGAAAGAACTTGGAGGCAGGAACTGAAGCTGAAGACACAGAGGGGTGCTGCTTAATAGTTTGCTCCCCCATGGCTTGTTCACCCTGCTTTCTTACCATACCTAGTTCCACCAGGCCAGAGACGGCACTGCCCTCAGTGACCTAGGCCCTCCCAGATCAGTCATCAATCAAGAAAATGACTGTAGGCCAATTCTATGGAGGCCTTTTCTTGTTTGAGATTCCTTCTTCCCAGATGACCGTAGCTTGTGTCAAGTTGCACGGCGACCATTACTATTATTTGGTCTTTGTCCACGTTTATATATAAACCATACTTTCTTGTTGCTGTTTTCATTTATAGTTTCTGTTGAAAACCCAATGCTTAAAACAATATCATGGAGCAGTTCTAAGAAGCAGACATCACCCCTTCATCCCATACAATTTGTGGCTTTGCTGGTGGTTGTTGACTGTTTACTTAGCAGCTTTTATGGCCTGCTTCTGTAAGGCTTGCATTTGTTGTCAGGCAGCCACTAAAGCCCTGAATTTTCTAATGGTGGAATGGGTGTCTTCTTAAGCGCTGTGAGCCAACAAGCCTCCCAGCCTTCACCGTAGGGCTCTGGACAGATTGTCCCAGTACATCGCCAATGCTTTTGGCAAGATCACTGTGTCTTAAGCCTCACTTCCTACTTATACAGGGCCTCAATATAAATCAGAGATGGTGGTATAAGGTCTTCTCGGGTCTTCACTGAGCATGTGTATAACCATGCTGTAATACATGGACTTCTAGGGTCTCTAGAATATATAAGAGCTTTCCTTGAAGTCTTTTAATCAGCCACTTGTGTGCTCCAATGTGTGTCCCCACTCCAGGTAGTGGAAACGTTAAACAATTTCAACTGATCATTGTTGACAAACTCCCTTGAGACAGGCTGAACACACAGAGCAGCTTCTGTGTCAGGTCAAATGGAGATAATCTCTGAGAATGGAGCATTGCCATGAGCCGTCAGACAGGTCAAATCATCTTGATGCCCTGGGGACAGAGGTTTGGGAGCTGCTCCAACTCGGTCCTACCCCCCTCTCGTAGAGGCCAGGCTGCTGGTTCTCAGTTACTATGGTTACAAGGCTGTTAGACTTCAAGGTTACTGTGGAGCTGGGGTGAAGGGGTGGGGAAAGTTAGAATGTCACAAAGATGTATTTTTCCAAAATGCAGCTGCTTTTCTTCAGGAGATGTTTTTGGAGTCGGTAGAAACCTTTGGTGAACTTCCAGAGCTCTCTGAAAAACTTGAATTTGGGCAACACTTGTGGCACTCTTCCAAGGAGTGGGTTTCACAAGGCCTCTTCCATTCCAGATGTGTTACAGTCTTTACGTTTTTTAATTTAATTTTCTGCAGTGCTGACTTACGAGTTTCCTATTTACCTTCTTGATACACTGTGGAAACTCAAGTGTGCCTCTGGTGCGTGTTCCTTCTAGACTGTATCTGCCATTCCTCTCTGGGATTTCCTGTACGTTGGTGTTCAACCAAGTAATATGACCACAGAGACTGAAGCTTATGACTTCACCTGCCAGGCAGACATCAGTTTTTTTTGACTAGAGTAGAAGGTGGGGCAGGGCGATGGCAGTTCATGGCCTTTTGGGACTATTATGTACAATAAAATGTTCCATTCCATGTGATTTTATTCATTTTTACCACTAGACTAATGGGAGTGTATAATATTTATAAAAAATGAAATGAAATAAAAGTGCATTCAGAAAATATCACATTTCCTCTTTTCTCCCTTCTGCTTCTGACAGCCTCAGTTGGCAATACTCGCTGAATCCTGTGAATTCGTCTCTGTGAATTTACATCCATTCATACTCACATAGCATTTACATATGTTTATGTGCACGAAGATTTACAAATAGAATCATTTAGCTGTGGGGTTTGTGGCTATGTGGTTTCCCATCAGTGCCATTTTTAAGGCTATGCAGTATTAGACGGACCAATATGCCAGCACTTTGGGCTATGAAGTAATGCTGGAACGGCTGGTTTTAGTTGTTGACACACTCTGGAGTCACCTGAGGAAAGCATCCATTAGGGAGTGTGTAGATCATGCTGGCCTGTGGGCATACCTGCTGGGGACTGTTGATTATGGTACCTGATGTGGGAAGATCCAGCCTAAAGGCAGGTAGCACCATCCCCTGGGTTTGCATTCTGAACTGTGTCAGAGTGGAGAAAGCAAGCCGTGCCATGACATGCATGTTCTAACCAATTGCTCTCTCCTCTTGACTGTAGATGTGATGTGACCAGTTTTCCATGCTCCTGTAGCTGCGACTTCCTTGCTAAGATTAGATGTTCTTGGAACTATTGGCCATATAAACCCTTTCTCTCTGAAGTTGCCTTTACCGGCATGTCCTATCACAGCAACAGAAATGGAAACTCTAAGGCAACTGTGACAGTGTCTTAGGCATTAAGTTCTGAGACTTATGCTTCTGAAAATCCACATCCTACAGAGTGCATGGACCCAAAGGCAGACAGCCTCTATAGGGAGGCATGTTTTCTTCCATCAGCAACAGAAATTTGATATTAGTATTCTTTCTAATTTTTGATGGTTGGATAATTAAATATCTATTTTAAAGCTCTAGCCTGAATTTCCCTTATCACTTGTGCAATTGGGAACATTTTCACCTGTCCCATCTGTCTATGAGTTGCTTGTTCATATCCTTCAGGTATTTTGAATCTTATGGATTTGTACATTATTGCTGTATATGCTCTGGATATTCACTTTTGCCTGTAAGATATATTGCAAGCATTTTCTCAGTCTTATGGCTGCATCTTAATTCTGCTTATGCTGTCATTTTATATATTTTTATAAAGTTTACATCAATTGAGTTTTGTACTTCTATAATTTGTCTCTAGACAGGTCCACCTCAGGTAGTATTTTTAAAATATGCTTCTGTGCTTTCTTCTAATAATTTATAATTTTCCATGATTGTGTTTTTTTGTTTGTTTGTTTGTTTTTATGGTGTCAAGTTATCTTTCTAGAATGCTATTGCTTTGGCTGAAATCTACCTCTTGCATTTGAGCTTCACAAAGATTGCAGACTCGTTTTAAAAAAAAAAAACTATGGAAATCTGTCCAGAAAACATTTACTTAATTGTGTATCCTTCATCTCAGACAAGAAAGACTATCTGTATAAGACTCAGATCCCACATGGAGAAGCAATGGCCATGGGACTCCATGGGTCCCCTGGCTCTTCTGATGATCTGTGCCAGTGTCATATTCTGTTGGGATTCTATTCAGATGTGAGGTGTGTTTCCCTTGTTCTCTTCTTTCTCGCAAATGTTTTGACAATTATTATGCATTTTCTCCACTGCTCCTAGCTAAAATTCTGGTGAAATTTTTTATTAACATGTAAAAATTTACTTAAAATAGTTTTGAAATTATCAATAAACTGGAGCATATTTAACATCTTAGTTTTATTGTATATACCCATCCTGAATAGCAGAAACACATATGTATACACACACACACACACACACACACACACACACACACACACACACACCTTAACATCTAGGAGATTGATTCTAAGACCAAAATCTGTAGATCATCAAGTAAGTCTATTATATACCATTATCTATGCACATTCTCACATCTACTCGAAGGCATCTCTAGATTATTTAAAATACCCACTACTATAATATCAATATTTTGTATTATGTAGGAAACAATGACTGGAAAATAAAAGTTTTTATATATTCAGTATAAATGCAATTCTTTAAAGTAATATTGTCAACCTACAATTAGGTTAACCTGTCTATAATGTGGCAACCACAGTTACAGATGACTGATTGTATGTACACACACACACACACACACACACACACACACTTTGATTTACATCTTATAAGTTTTTAGTTTATTTATAATTCATTTCACATTAGTGCTTAAAGCGCAGTTGCAAATTTCAAATACTGTCCCTTTATCTGTTTCCTCCCTAACTGTATTGTAATGGTCCCTATGACAGTTGTTAATTCTCTTGCAAGTTCTAGTTTTCCTGATTATTTATGTAATGTTTTCTTGATTTATCCAAACACATTGAGCCTTTATAAAACATTGCATAATGACAGTGGCATGCTATTCTCGCCTTTTGAACATTTACATTGGAAATGGTTTTATTGTCTAGCACTCGTATTATTGTAAAGGTTTGAAGCAGGTTTTTTTTTTTTCCCATTCCTGGTCTATACAGAATGTTTTAATAATTATGATGGAAGATTCAGTTTGATCTGTCTTCTGATTTGTTAATGCAGTAAATTCCATTAATAGGAAGCAAAATGCCGAATCACCTTTCAGTTCATAAGATGAAACCGATTTGTTCATCATGTATTTTTAATGTATTACTAGAATTGATTTATTAATATTTTATTTATGTGCTTGCATCTATACTTTCAAACTAGATTATAATTTTTCTTTGCTGCCATTCCTATCTTTGGGGTTCTGCTAGCTATATAAAGTGAAGGAAGGGTTTCTGCTTGGCTCACACTGCATAAGGATTTTTAAGAACTCACCAACTGGGCCCCTTGCTTTGAGAAATGTTTGAATTTAACTCCTTTCACTAGCAATCACTGTTAATTATCCAAACAAAAATTTAAACTTTAAGCCAATTGTACTTAGGTTATCATTTATTTCATGCAGATTTCCAAATATGAGTTCTTTCAAATAGAAAAGTATAGACCAAACAAAAAATTTTAAAAATCTCAAATAGATGAGCATGGGGGGAGGGGTGGTCTTTGTCCCTTACAATGGAAAAAATTCCAGCAAAGATGAATGCTTAGAGTAGCTGCTTCTTGGTTTCCTGTTACTATAACAAATATCTGAATCAGCTCATAAATGGATAGGCCAGCTCATGGAGGGATGGTCCAGCTCATGAAGGGATGGTCCAGCTCATGGAGGGATGGGTCAGCTCATGGAGGTATGGGCTAGCTCTTAGAGGGTTCAGTTCATGATTGTTCAGCTCTATCACCATGGCCTATGGGGAGACATCACACCATGGTAAGGAATGTGTAAGGCAGCCACATTGCTCATCTTATGGCAGCTGAGTTGTAAACATAAGGAAGGAGAAAGTAAACAGATTCCCACAGCCTCTTTGTGGATATACCCAGTGGCCTAAGACCTCCCATGAGGCCCCCATGTCTTAAAGCCTCTATCACTATGCAATGGTATCTGAAACAGAAGAACAACTTTTAACACATGGAGCTTTAGCAACACTTACCCAAACCATAGTGGGACCTATCACATCAGTCAGCTTCTCTGTTGAGAACCTTTCAGAATGAAATTCCATTCTCAGATGTGTCTTGTGTTCAAATTATCATCTCATAAACCTGTATATAATAATCATCAGGGTCTGTCGGCCCAGAGGCCAGGTCCTATTTGTTCCCCTTCAGAGCAGCAAGGCATCGCAGGGTACAGGCACTGGATCCGAAGGAATGAAGCTTAGCCAGGTGGGTGGGCTAGAAGCATCCCAGTCTATTGGTGAATGCCCAGAGGGAGTGAGCCTTCTCAGATATAGCCCTTTCAGTGACAAAACTCTTCCAGTAATACAGTTCTGCTTTATTGGGGGAAATAAGGCCTATATAAACCTTGGGAGAGTAGGTAGGGGTTTTGGGGGTGGATGCATATCATTGGCTTAGGCTGAGGTGCTAGGAATGCTTCATTTGCACCGAGAGGAATTCCAGGTGCGAGCTGGACATGTCCTTATGAGGAAATCTAAAATCTGGCTACCAGGCTACATGACTACCTCAAGGGTGCCTGAGGTGGTGTTCCTGAGACTACATGTGTTGGGTCCCATAGACCCAGAAGAAAAAGGGAGTGATCCTTACTCCTTCCAGATGAGATTTTGCGGGGCTGGGGAGGTTAGACACATCTCAACCTCATCCACTCTTGTTCCAGGCCAGTTACCCCAGTCACATGGTCCATGTGCCCCACAGAGGTTCTTGAATTTTAGATAGAAAATTAAACCCTTCCCACAATGGAGAAATGATCAAAATGTACTTGAAAATAAGTGCAGATACTGTTTCTAGAAATACAATAGTATTCCTTCATAGTTGCAGACATGCCACTGAAGTCACAGGCTCCATGAAGCAAGTCCTGTAGTTAGTACCATTGGTCCTTGAGCTCACAAGTTAACCATAGGTAACTTGGGCTGTGGGTAAAATAGGGGTGTGAAGCTAGCAACTCTGATGTAAGTTGGCCCTCTTGACTGGGCTTTAGGGCCACATGGGAAACACATAAAAACGTTAACCCAACTCCTCGCAACACCTAACCTACCTCAAAAAGGATGATGAGCATCAATGAACCTCCTTATAGAGATGGCCTCAAATATGGCAAACCAGCCACTGGGAAAAATGTACTCATTTCTACCACAGAAAGAACTCTGCCCTAAAAAGTGCAAGCTTGGATGCAGGCAGAGTTGACAGCCAAGCTCTTCCAAGACAGGGAAAGTAAGTCCTTGATAGTTCCTGCCTCACAAGTATGTCTGTCAGATATATTGGGCCAGAAGGCTGAAGATGATGCTCCAATATTATAGAGACTTTTGGGTGACTGCTCAGGTAGCAAATTGTCTCTGTCATCTTCTCATTTGGAAAGCTACTAACCTGCACTCCAGGGATGCTCAGGTAATCAATTCCTTTTCAAGTCTCTGATGGGGTTAAGACCAGATAGCTTAGTTTTACAATTAGGCTTAGTTGTTTAGGGGTTAAGATGTTTTTATGTCTAGATAAGTGTTTTAAGTTGATAATGATGAGATATGGCAGATATTGATTTACATTCAGAATTTTAGATGCACCAAGATAGGAAAGATGCTTTCTTTAAGGATGCCAAATACAAACAGCCAAAACACTATGAATATAACATAAATATAATTCCTAATTGTTCTATGGTTCTTCTTGCTGTATGTAGTTTATTTTATATATGTATAATAATATAAATGTATATAAAAAAGAAATAAAAATAAAGGCAAAAAGAAATAGAAAAAAACCAAAACAACAAACCATTAACCCAGAACACACCAAAGTAAACTTATTTAAGGCCCTGAGTTGATATGTGTCTCTAAGGGACTTCAGCTTCTTGTCAAGAGAACCCTACAAAAAGTTCCTCTTTTGCATTCAGTGTGGCAGCCCCACACAAATAAGATTTTGTGCATCAAGGGAAGAACCCCCATTCCTTCTGAGTGGACAGTCAGATAATGTATATTTTAAAATAAGTTACCCGGGGCATAATCAGTTGTGATGGAATTAAAACTCTGTTTACTGGCAGACACTAATGTTTCACCTGCCCCTGCCCTGAGAGATGGTGTTAGAAGCAGGCTGGGTAACTGCTTAAACAGCTTTAGGAAGCACCCGGCTGCTTCCTGCTTCCTGCTTCCTGCTGACTTGCCATCCTCACAATCCTGCAACAATCTAATCAATATTTTAACTACTTGGGACTTTCACCTCTTCTCCCAAGAGGACCACATCCCACCATGAAAAACTAAAAAGCTTATTTTCTTGATACTCATCCCAAAGTTTTCCCTGCTTCATCTCAATCCCTTTACTCTTCACCTTGTATCTTGTAACTATCATAACAAATACGCAAGTGACAGCTTGTTCAGAGGAGAATGTGTTCCAAAGTAAAGCATTGATTTCTCTGATTACCATCCTTTTTGCAGCCTCTGAAAACTTAGTGTGCGTAGGAGCAGTCACCATTTAATTTTGATAAGTGGTCTGCAAGGTGTGCTCAGAGATTCCGAGGAGCCAAATTAGGACACTGCCTACACATAAGTCACGCTAGGAAACTACTACGGTAAAATATTAAAACGGGTTTATTGCCTAGCTGTTTTTAGCATTTATCTTAATTATTTAAAAACTTATTTTTACGCACTAAGCAATGTTTCCCGTAAACGCCCCTCAGGTTTTGCAGATGATAACAAAACTTGAAAACTAGATGCCTCTATCCCCGCGCTCGGCAGCTTCCTGCTGGCTCTTCACTGTGCATCTTTGAGGTACCCATCCTTCTCATGAAACCCATCAACTAGAGCCTGCCTTTTGAAAACAAAACCAAAAAATTTTTCTTCTGTTTTGCTCAGGACCAAACCTGGGGTTTCATGTATGCTAAGCAAACACTCTATCATTGTGTTACTCTCTCTCTCTCTCTCTCTCTCTCTCTCTCTCTCTCTCTCTCTCTCTCTCTCTCTCTCTCTCTAAAGCCTACAAGGCACGACATGCTGGACACTATGAATGCAGTTTGGACAGAAAACCTGGAGGCTCTGTGCATAATGAAGGAGACTAGGACAGCATTTGTTTGTTTGTTTTTTACTTCCAGTTGAGTCCATTCTAGAACTAAAATCCCCCAACTAGAAGAGTAAGGCAAAGTGACCATCCCTAAGGCTTCTATAAAGTATTCAACAAGCAAAGAGGACTCATCCAGAAGTGAAAACCTGTCCCCAAATTTTACATTGCCTTCCTTTACAAAGAGGGAGATAAATGCATGCTGTTTCACTTGTAACTGCAGAAGAGGCAGCAGGGACTCTTCAGTGTTTAGCGCATAAATCACCTCCCTGTAGCTGGGGGGATGGAGAAGAAAGCTTCAGATGGAGAGCACTATAGGGAAGGAAACAAGATTTTTCAACTGAGGTCTAGATGGATAGCTGTGGAGAGAGGGACACTGACTGTCATGCAAGTCCCCTGACTGTGGCCGTTATGCCATGGCCACTTCCTTACACTACCCTCTACCCTACACTGCAGTCCTGACCATAGGTGGCTAAACCACAGTCAAAACACTCACTTCCTCAAAGCTTTCTTGGTGGGTCATCAGTTCTCCTGGGGGGAGGGGTACAAAAGCCCCACACAAAACAGTGATTGGTGGCTCTTCCTCAGAGAGCTTGTGTATGACACCTCGACAGGGGACCAGCCCTGGCCAAGGCAAAGCATAAGTCCAGTGACACAAAGAGAAAGCAGAATACACAGAGAAAATGCTATGAGAGTCACTTGAAAAGGAATAAAGAAACAAGTATGTCATGACTAAGACAACCCAGGTAATGGCCCAGGTTGTTGGATGGATTGCTCTTCTGTCAGTGGGTCCAGAATGCTAAGAAAAATACTTAAAGGAAAGGTTTTCTTTTTTTCAGCCTTGGATGTCCAATCTGGGCTGCTTCTCATCACGTGACAGAACACATGATGGAGTACGGATACCATTCTATGGTGAACCCAGATGGAGGAAGTGCCAGGAAAAGATACAACCCCCGTGGACACCACCCCAGTGGCCTACTTCTCCAGTTAAGTCCCAGACCCCTACTTGCACCCATTTCCCAACAACACTGTTATGATACGACTTCATCCGGGGACTAATCTAGCCATTAGGTCAGCAGTCTTGGGATCTAAGGCTCTCACAAGCATGCCCAGCGGTGTGCTTCACTAATCTAGGGGCTTCTTAACCAGTCAGGTTGACAGGCAAGATTAGCTATCACAGTGGGGTTTGCAAGATGATCCTTCGTCATAGTCGTGTCAGCTAAAAAGTAAGAGCATTCCTAATGGTGCCGATTTCCCTAAGTCCTTGCTTTTCTGTTATTACTTGTAGCCATTTAAAAAATAGATGTATTAGGATGAACACACTCAAAACTTTTTTGCTGTTGAATCAAAGTAGCTGGAGCTGACAGTGGGAATGTGTACACGGGATCAGAAACTGCTTCTGCAAGGACAGTCTCCAGACTGACAGTGCTTCTGAAAGTCTCCCATGACCCATCTGAGGCCCAGAGCCTGGGATTGTGGAGGCTGTGATGAGCCGTCTTCCTTCCTACAAACAAGGTATATCAGCTGTGTCTCCAGAAACAGCTTCAGCACCAGGATGCTGAGGAGATGATAAAGTCAAAGACAGCCCTCAGAGGAAGCTCTAATGGCCACAGCGAGAATGCATTAGCTATCTTGGGTACCATGGAAGAAGGGACGAATTTGCAGTGGAACCAGCCAGCCATTGACCTGCATTAAAACTATATCTTTTCCATCTTCTACCACCTCTAATGTGGTTAGCTTGAGAATTTTAAATTAAACTTCTGATTTGCTATGCAATTGAGCTCCTTGGGGGTCATTTATCATTAAACATTTCAAAAACATAAAATGCCTTCAAGGAGAGATTTCTGCAAGTCACCAAAGTCTCATAGATTTTTCCTTCAATTTTCCACCCCTTTTCTAGTGACTAGAAAAAATTTTCCAACAGAGAAAAGGCTGTCATAAGGAAATACCAAGAAGTCTATCAAGACTTCCCAAATAGAGGAAATTGCCAAATGGAGATATTGGAAGAATTTTAATGATATTCTTCAAGATCACTATGCAAACATGTGACTACTAAGAAGCAACCTGTATTTTATATCTGTTGTGTTCTAAATGGCTTAAACTTGCCAACAGCAGATTTCATGAACATGCTAGACTGGACTAAGAGGCAGTGAGGCATTTCTTTGCATATCAAAGCCTTTATTCCCACTGCAGTAACACGGTAAACGTTAAATGTTGTGATCTATGAGTGTGTGTGTGTGTGTGTGTGTGTGTGTTATGTACACGTGATGTACCTGCTGGTGTATACAAATGCAGAGACCAGAGCAGCTCTCTGAGGATCTTTGTCTACTGCTTTCCATCATATTGCCTTAAAAGCGGGTCTCTCACTGACTCAGAGGCTGGTCATTTTTTGATTGACTGGCTGGCTGACCAGCTTGTGAGCTCTTGGGATCCACTGACCTCAGATACTGGAGTCATAGGTATGTAAAGTCATGTTCTACCTTTTTAAAAATTAACTTATTTTTTATATATCATACGCTGACTTCAGTTTTTCCTCCCTCCTCTCCTCCCTGTTCCTCCTTCCTCCCCTCTCCCCATCCATTCCTCCATTTCTCATCAGAAAAGAGAGGCCTAACCATAGGTAGACACCAAGCATGGCATGTCAACTTGCAATAAGATTATGTGCCTCTCCTCAAGTTAAGGCTGGATGAGACAACCCATTAGGAGGACAAGGCCCCCAAAGCAGGCAAAGGCATCAGAAATAGCCCCTTATGCCCCTGCTTCCTCTCTTAGGAGTCCCACAAAAACACCAAGCTGCACAACGATATCATTTATGCAGAGGGCCTAGGTTAGACCGACTCAGGCTCCCTGGTTGTCCTCAGTCTCTGTGAGCCCTGATGAGTTTGAGGATTCTGTGGGTTTTCTTGTGCTCCTTTCAAAACCAAAAACAAAGCACAGATGCTGCAGACTCGGGGCTCAGATCCTGACTCTTAAAGAAAAAGTCCTCACACACACTGAGCTACACACTCCCTGATCTGTTCTTCTTACTGCAAAATTCATGATTACCTTTGCTTGGACAGATTTATCCTATCATCAAAGGTTTGTGCCCAATCTCTCTCAGTTGAGCTTATTTGGAGAGCGGCATTCAACAGGGCTGCGTGCTCTGAGCTCATTCCTCGGCTTCTGTGATGAGCACAAAGCAAAATCAATCATGGTCTCTGGGCTGAAGGAGCTTGCACTCCAGGAGATAAAGCAAGCACAGAGACTCTGCCGCGGGCTCCCAAAGAGGCATAAGTAAAGTTTGGAAGCATGTCAGAAAAGGTGTGCTCACTTCCTTACAGAAGTAGCTAGAGACTTACGTAGAAAGATACACTCAAGACCAGGCAGAGAACCTGGAGGAAGTGACCAAAGAAGGGACAGAGGAGAAAAGTAAGAAAAGGGCAAAGAGGGGTGCCAAGAAGAATTGCACCTTCCAAGACAGCAATGGAAAACCTGGGATCCTGGTAGGGAAAACTGAGTGACAACTAGAGTTCGAGCACAAAGCCAGCACCAACCCTGTCTTATATGTGACACTCTGAAACTATTGGTTGTGTTTGTCTATTTATCTCCTTGAGGTCAGATGCTCCATAAGGAAAGGGCTTTTCTTTTCCTCTTTTGTAGCCAGAAACCCCATCATAGTGCCTGGCCCATAATATCTTAAGGATGAATGAATTCCATGCTGTAGAGATTTTCTGCATAGCCGTCATCTGGCATGTCCAACATCTTGCTGCGAGTGGCCATGTCTAAGCAGTAACCAAAGAGTAAAATTGGATATTGAAGCAGTAAGCCAACTGGACAGTTCATGTGAGTCCTGCTGGCATCTGTCTCTGCCACCCACACAATCAGTGTGAGATTTTTATTTGGGATCACTCAGGAACAAACATCGCCCTCGCTTACAAATGGATCACAGTGAAGACAGAATAAAACGATGTGAGCGAGACCTTGAGTGTGCCGCCTAGAATACAGCAAGCACTTCATTTGGATAAGTTCCTTTATTATTTAACATTAAATAGTGCTTGTCAATAACATCTGGACGGCTGTTCAAGATGTCAGCGTGACATTGGCTTTATGTTCAACACATACAGGCAGGCTGGCTCTGCTTATTTTGGAATCTAAAATCATACCAACATGATTCTCGCCCTGGTGGGTGTATTAAAAAAATTGCACGGTACACACAGGAAAATGCAAGAGCACTCCAATATACAGAGAAGTGTATGGTTATAAGCAAATATGCTTGTGACTAATACAAAGTTATAAATAGAATAATGACAACTCCCTTGAAAGCCCCTCTGTGTCTCTCCTAATGTAAATTCCCTTCCTCTCTAAGGAGCTACTGTCCAGATTTTCACTGTGGCCCAGTCCTAGCTGGCATTGTTTCTCTGAGGTGCTGTCACCTGTGGAGTATGGCTTCTCCTGTTGTAGTGCCACCTTTCTTTTGACTAATGTCTTTTTCTGAACCTCTTGAAAAGCACATCCTTATATTATTGTAAGAATTGCACCATGCTGATCCCTCACACTTTATCCATCTACTTAATGCCATGACTATTTCACTGTTGGGAGGTCAGTGATTCACTTCCAATTTAAGACTGTCGTCAAAATTCCATTTAGAACTTTCTTCTATATCCCCCGCTCCGCCCTTCCCCTGCCACATATACAACTGCTTTACTTGGTGAGGAGTGAGCCTGGGGCTGGCATTCTGTGTCTTTAGCTGTGTGAGGCTCCAATCTTACTGGATAGAGTTAGTTGTTTTCCAAAATGAATGCACTAATTTCTATCCCCTCCAAGGCTTACACTTCCCTTCCCAGCCAATGCTCTCTAGCACAATTTTTCTTTTTTGATTTTGTTCTTTGTTTCATTTTCGCCAGTCCATATTGGGATTCTTGAATGATATGAGCTTTAATTGATTTCCTGATTCTTAATGACAATGAGCATCTTCATATATTCTTATTGGTTGTTTGGACTTCCAGCTTATGAAATTTATATTTTGGTGTTATCTTTTTAAAAATGATTATAGGTACACATTATTTATTTATTTTTAAAATTAATTAGTTAATTAAAAGTCAATTCACTTTACATCCTAATTATAGTCCCCTCCCTCCTCTCCTCCAGTCCAACCCTCGCTGCTGCTCCATTTTCCCCCAATCCTCCCTCCCTTATTAAGAGAGACTAGCCCCAAACCAACCCACCTCAGTACATCAAGTCACATCAGGACTGAGAACAGCCTCTTCCCCTGTGGCCTAGCAAGGCAGCCAGCCCACCAGGGTTTGCGGGGGGGGGGTGGGGGCGTGATTGAAAAGCAGGCAACAGAGTCCGTGTCAGAGACGACAGCCCCACTCCCCTCTAGTAGGGGACCCACATGAAAACCGAGCTGCCCACTGGCTATATCTGTGTAGGGGGGCTAGGTCCAATCCATGCATGGTCCTTGGTTGGTGCTACAGTCTCTGCAAGGTCCCCCAGGCCCAGGTTAGTTGGCTCTGTTGGTCTTTTTGTGGAGCTTCTGTTACCTCTGGGTCCTTCTATCCTTCCCTATCTCTTCCGCAAAACTCCCTGTGCTCTGCCTAGTGTTTGGCTGTGAGTACCAGCATCTGGCTCTCTCCCTTGGGGTGGGTCTCAGGCTGGGCCAAGCATTGGTTGGATAGTCCCTCAATCTCTTCTCTATCTTTATACCTGAACATCTTTTAGGTAGGGTAAATTGTGGGTCAAAGTTTTTGTGAGTGGGTTGCTGTTCCCCTCCCTTCACTAGGAATCCTGTCTAGTAAGAGGGTGGCCTCTTCAGTCTCCATGACCCCTGCTACTAGGAGTCTCAGCTAGAATAATCCACAAATCTTTCCAGGAGCCTACACTCAGGATGATCTTTTCTAGTTCCACTCATTTGCCTGCAAATTTCATGATGCCCTTGTTTGTAATAGCTGAGTAGCATTCCATTGTGTAAATGTACCACAGTTTCTTTATCCATTCTTCAACTGAGGGACATTTAGGTTGTTTCCAGATTCTGGCTATTACAAATAAAGGGGCTATGAGCATAGCTGAGCACGCATCCTTGTGGTATGGTAGAGCATCTTTTGGATATATGTCCAGGAGTGGTATCACTAGGTCTTGAGGTAGAGCTATTCCCAGTTTTCTAAGATTGATTTTCAAAGTGATGGTACAAGTTTGCACTTCCACCAGCAGTGGAGTGTTCCCCTTTCTCCAGATGGTGGGCATACATTTTTTTATTAATGTTGTAAATATCTTATTTTGTATTCTGTGTCTTCATGCTCAAGCTTTATAGAGCTGACTTAAGTTGAATGCAGTCACAGCATTTTCTGCACGCCCCTTTGTATATGTATATCCTCATATATGTATGTGTATACATTTATGTGCATATGTTTATGGAAGGTGGATGTTAACATTGGGCATCTTTATTGGTCCCTCTCCACATTATTCTTTGAGACAGAGTTTCTCACTGAACTTGGATCTCACTGCTTTGGCTAGGCTGGCTACTGAATCCAATCTACCATTCATGTTTCTTTAGAAACCCTTTGTACCCGGCGCCATTTCCCTGCCTCCAATATTTTTACATATTGTATTTTAAAACCCTTCCCAAATCATTATGTTTATAATAACATAAATGCTTTTTTTTTTCCTTTTTCTGTTTTAGTCTATAACTACCCTGAAATTTATTTCACCTACGGAAAGAGGAAGGGTTCCCTTTTGTGCTTCTCCATGTAGCTACTTGCTTGTCTCCGGAATTGTTTAATAAAGAGATTGTCATTTCCATGACTGTCCTTTTTAGAACATCTCCTCTGCCATCAATTAGGTCAAGATTACATGAGTCGGCTTGAAAAGTTAATATCTCTTTTCCTGGGTCTGTCAGCTGAAATGTCACAGTTAATGCAGTGTTTTTCAGAACAACTTTATAAAACAAACCTCCTTCCCTTCCTCCTGTGAGGGGATTGTAATTGCACATTTTTATACCAACTGGGCACTATGATAATTAGCCTATTAGAATTGACTTGCAAAGAGTATTGACGTTTTTTAAGTCTTCAGTGTGTCAACTCTTTAAATATATGTACATAAGATATCGCCGCATCCGCATATCTTAATTTCTTCCAATAAGATTTACATTTTCCTTGTATAATACTTAGACATTTTTGCTATATCTTCACTAAAGTAAAAAGTGTGTTCATCTAGACCAACAGTCAGTTACAGTGCAGTCCATTGCTGAATCCCCTATGCTTTTCAGACATCCCACTGGCACCTGAAACATATTGTGCTCCTTAACCCTAGAACAACCTAACTTACCCCTTCTAGTACTGCACTCATTTTGCACATGAACATACTGATGCTTAAAGGGGATAAAGCTTCACCCGGAACCTCACAGTTTGCAAGATACGCAGCGACATCGGAATTTCAATAGTGGCTTTTCTAAATCTCATACCACACTCGACATGAAGGAAATGAACGCCCGGCTCAGTACACGGGGCTGAGAGAGGAAGTGCTGGCAACTGGGGTCCTGGGCAGGTAGCATATGAGGAAGGGAGGGACCCCAAGCATTCTGTAAACTGAGGCAAGATGTTTAACTAAGTGAGAATCATGAAGTAGAAGGTGATGAACACAAACACCTCTCAAGTCACTATCTTTCTTAATGCAAAGAAATACCAATAACAGCCCGGCAGGCCTTAGCGGGCAGTGGCAGCCTGTTCAGATGCAAAGGATCCTCATGGACAGTCCTTCACTTGTTATATTAAAACTGAGTTTGGTCATAAAGTTATCCAGTCCTCTTCTGCTCTTGCCTCCTGCTCAGATTCTCACCCTGGTGCACTCCCCTAACACTCACGACCATTCGTTCATCCATTTTATCAACACTGGATACACAGGTTGTGTGTCAGAAATGACTCACAAGCAGAACTTATTAACAAAAGTGTTTTGAGAGAGTTCCTAGCCATAATTCGCCATTGGAAACCCCATAGCTGAGAATCCAACTAACCAAGGATTCCAAGTAGCTTGATGGCAGGGCAGATGGTCCAAGCCTCGTAATGTCTGATGCTAAACTTCAGAGGGATGCTGTGTAATGGTGGCTGTCTACCTCCCTCTCAAATAGTTCCAAGGGATGCATGCTGCATTGTAGTTGATTTTGGAAAGAGATATTTGTGCAAGGTGAACAGCCATTAAATACAGCTTTGGAATAATTGACCAACCTTCGTTGTTCAGTTCGTAATAGCTGCAGTAGCTCATGCTGCTAAAGGAGATCCAATTATATAGAAAAATATTAAAGAAGCACTTTCTCAGCTACCTTACCTTGCCTAGAAAGTAAGCAAGAATCTCTATTTTTGGTTTATAGCTACATAAAAATTAAAGGCTTAATAAGATACAAAAAAATTAAATATGGAGGAAAATGCCACCTAGCCCAAGTCCCCATAATATAAAAAGAAAGTTAAGTATAATGGAAAGCTATAAAAAGTTGGGTGCTTCACTGCTTAACATAAGAACTATGACTTCATATGTGTAACCATACAAGTTTCTGTTGCAGAAACAATTAATAGATATTACATGCATATATATAGTACCAACACAAGGAAGTATAAATATAAACTAGCAAATGGACACATATATTTGATATGTACCTCATTGGAAATGCTTGTTAATTGATACCAAGGACTAAGAAAGGCTGCAGTAAGTTTGAACTGTATGCTATTTTGTGAGTTAATTTGTTATTTCGAAGTGAAGCAGCATCCCTCCCGTATTTTGTACAATTACTGCTTCTCCTTTGTTATATCCTTATCTGTATGAATGCCAGAGATTCCCTCAAGTATTTATTGTATGTCTCTTCAGCCATAAGTTAAGCCCATCTTATAATATTTTTTTTTTATTAATTTATTCTTATTACATCTCAATGTTTATCCCATCCCTTCTATCCTCCCATTCCTCCCCTCCCCATTTTCCCATTATTCCCCTCCCCTATGACTGTTCCTGAGGGGGATTACGTCCCCCTATATATTCTCATAGGGTATCAAGTCTCTTCTTGGCTACTTGCTGTCCTTCCTCTGAGTGCCACCAGGTCTCCCCCTCCAGGGGACATGGTCAAATGTGAGGCACCAGAGTATGTGAGAAAGTCGTATCACACTCTCCACTCAACTGTGGAGAATATTCTGACCATTGGCTAGATCTGGGAAGGGGTTTAAAGTTTACCTCCTGTATTGTCCTTGGCTGGTGCCTTAGTTTGAGCGGGACCCCTGGGCCCAAATCTGCCTATCATATTGTTCTACTTGTAGATTTCTAGGACCCTCTGGATCCTTTTATTTTGCTGTTCTCCCATGCGTCTCTCATTTAGAGTCCCAATAGGATGCCTTCCCCTCTGTCCCAGTTTCCTGGTAAGTGAAGGCTTTCGTGGGACATGCCCCTTGGGCTAGTATGCAGATATAAGTGAGTATATACCATTTGATTCTTTCTGCTTCTGGGTTAACTCACTCATTATGATCATTTCTAGCTCAATCCATTTATCCACAAATTTCGGGAATTCCTTGTTTTTAATAGCTGAGTAGTATTCCATAGTGTATATGTACCACAGTTTCTTTATCCACTCTTCTACTGAGGGACACTTAGGCTGTTTTATTTATTCTTTCACATTTCATATATTTACACATATACATATACACACACATATTATATAATTGGCTGCCCTTCCTTGTTCAGTTTATAATAGTTTCAATCGCTCATACTGCTAAAATAGATCCAAGTATGTAGAAAAATAGATACACACATATGTATGTATTGTATATTTGGCTGCCCTCCATTGGTCATACAAACATACATATGTGTGTGTGTGTGCGTGCGTGTATATACTCACATGCATAGATCACATATTTGGGCTTTTAAAATTCATTTTCAAAAAGCTGGCAAGTTACTTTCTTACCAAAACTGTGTTTTCTGGGTCTATGTTTCCTTAGATCTGTCCATACATGTACACAAAAAAAAACTCTCTCACAGATTTTTACTGGAGTTTACTTTAAATTCTAATGGAGAGGCAGGTCCACGGGGTTCAAAAGATGAGGTCCTCAATGCATTCTGAGGAGGATGATTGTGTTCCAGAGCTACACAGAAATGTTTACCCCCAAGAGTGGCCTGATTGGGAGGAAACACTTAGTGTAATGTATTAGAAAAACCCAAGCCGAGATCATCCAAAATGGTGTCAATTGCACACTGGGTCTGATTCATGGAACAGCAGTGACTGCACAGCCACCAAAGGACCATACTGAGAGCTCCAGAACACAATGCTGGTGTTTCCCAGAAAGAAGGAAATCCTGTCATGTGGATTGTCCATGCCCTCCCACTGCAGGACCTTGGGACAATGCTCAGTTGTTGCTGCCACCGCCACTGCTTTTTGGACTGCGGCCAGGCACAGTCCGAAGACATTCAAAGAGGGGGTGCTGTTCAAATTGAGCCTGAGTGAGGACTACCCTGCCCACACCACAGGCCTCATGGACCTCCTGTCACAGGCCGGGGTCATGATCAGTGCCAAAAGCTGGATTGTGCATAGGTGGATACTAGGGGCAGCACTGAGATGGGGGCCCCTTGGTGGATGGAGAACGTGATGGAACCAGAGATTCTGGAATAATGAATCAATAGAGCCACAAGTTCCCAGGGACAAGAAGCCGAGCTGGCCCAACATCAATGGTTTCTGTGAGCTACTCAAAGAAGACTTTGATAGAACTCCACATGCTACCTGCTTGATGGCCCACAAGATTCAGTACTCGCAGGAGTAGGAGGCCATCCAGGCCTTGACGGCCAGCAACAATCTGGAGAATTGAATGGGAGCAGGAGAGCTGGCCCTGAGGACATGGAAACAGGAGAACTGACCCTGAGGACACAAGAACAGGAGAGCTGGCCCTGAGGATGTGGGGAGCAGGTGAGCAAGCCCTGGGGACATGGGAGCCTGAGAGCTGGCCCTATCCTGAGGACACAGGAGTGGGTGAGCCAGCCCTGCCCTGATGACATGGGAGCAGGAGAGCAGGCCCTGCCCTGAGGACAAGGGAGCAGGCCCTGATCCAGGGCTCTGAGTGGACCTCACCCCAACATCTACCCAATGTATGACCTGCTGAAACACATGAAGGGGCCAGACCTGCAGATTCAAAGATTAAGAATCTCCTTGACACATGGCAACAATGGCATATCCGACAAGAGCCCCAGTGAGCATCCGGTAACAATAGTGTAGGCCTCAAACCAGACTCATAACTCATAGCAATGAACATTTGAAAGTAAACATATGTGGACAAAAGGCTATACTGCGCGATACACTACAGCTTCTCTGACAAGATTTTTTTGTTTGTTTGTTTTATTTTACTGGGGGGAGGAGAGGGATTTTTGGTGCATGATGTGTAAATCATATACATTCAATAAAAGTAAGAAAAAAAACTAATAGAGAGTCTTTATAATACTTTTAACAGTTAAATCACTGGGAATAAATTTAGAACTTAAACAGGACAATTAGAGATGCACATTCTTTCTGCGTTGCATTGGGACCAGGCCTCCTCCTTCCTTCCCCAGTCTGAGCCTTGGTAGTGAGAACATCTCCAATCCGTACACTTCTAATGGCTCCAATGGACTAGATTTGGGGTTCAAGCTAGGAGCACTAACCATAGGGCTGGAGGAATGAAGGAAGGGAGCCAGTGTGTCAGGAAGACATGTCAAGGGTTTGGAGTCAAGGCTTTTTTAAAAATTATGATCAGCATTGAAGTTTCTCTGTGGACATTCTGGTTTTTATATGGTCCACAAGCATTCTTCCCTTGCCCTATTGCCTTAGCCGGTTCCTGTGCCTCCCTTACTAAACATGAAGAGGGCCGAACAACACACCAGCTCTAGGGGTTCTGACCACCAGTCCTGATGGGGGAAATGCAGGTGGTAAGTTCATTCTGTTATTGCTATTTGCCTTCTGTCTCCCCAACCCTCTGCACACACCAGATATATATACAGGGAGATGTGGTCTGCACATATACATTGACAGTCTTGTACACTAAATGTCAAAGAAAGGGTTCTTTCTTTCTCATATCTCATGGTGTCTAACACAGAAACTTCATCAGTCTTTACTCAAGGAACTGATACCCATCCCAGTATATAAATGTATTGAGCTAATCAAGCTAATGTGTATTAAATGGACATGTCTCGTTCTCCTGATGACAAGCGGAGGAAGCAACTACTTTCACAAAGGCTACCATTATGGAGCAGGTTTCATTTGAAAATCAACACACAAGTATGTATTCTGTATGTCCCATTAATGAGAGTTGTGGACCACTGCGTCCATTGAGCTAATTACACTTGACATCATTAACACACAAGCACAGATGGCAATTAGTCGTTAATGCTAATCTCTCATCAAACTATTTTACCATCAAAATTTAACTTATTATGAATTAATTTTCTCTGTTTAGGACTTGCTTTTGCATAGAAATATTTCTTTGTGAGTAATTTAAACACAAATAGCATCTGTAAAGAGTAATTTTTTACAGTTAGGAATATACCAAAAGCAGAATGATTTTGTTTCCATAAAAGGTATTATTTTAGAGACAAAGCTCATAGCATGGGAAAATGATCATGTTCATGATATTGTTGGGTCATTTCTTTTTCATGCTGTTACTCTATTTTATGTAGTAGCAGAAAGAAAATGAAAAGATTTTCAGAGGGAAGTTCTCATGGGACATAAGGATTTTGGTGTGTCTCCCTTCTGAGTACATCTGCTTTTGGCTCACTGGAGAATGGAAAATCAGCACGCAACACGGATCATAATAGGAATGTGGAAGATGGGGATAAACAGAGAGGAAATGGAGACACCAACAGCAGGCTGACTCGGGCTTGGAGTCCAGCCTGTGATCATATGTAGGTTACACTCTGCACATACATCTGTAGGAGGAACAGGAGGAGTGCACCGTGGGGCTTGGTGAGGATTAAATAAAACAAACACCTTAGTACAGTTGCTGCTTAACAGAGTTTCTTTCCCCCACTGCCAGAAACATGAATCACATGATGATTTTAATTAGTTTTGGGGAAGAAAAATGTTTTAAAAATCCAGGCAGAGTGGGGCATGTCTTTAATCCCAGCACTTGGGAGGCAAAAGCAGGTGGACTTCTCTGAGGTTGGGGCCAGCCTGGTCTACCTAGTGAGTGCCAGGACAGTGAGGGCTAAGTAGTGAGACCTTGACTCAAAACAAACAAACAAGCAAGCAAACAAACAATGTTTATGAGATATTTGCCATTTACCAAGTATGGTTGTAAACACTTCATTAATATTAACTCTTTTGATTCTCATCTGAAAATTACTGTTTTTATTTGTCTTTACATGGGGAAAAACTGAAGCACTAAGCGTTAACCACTCACCCAGTGGGCACAGCAAAAGTTTAGCCAAGCTCAAACTCCAGGCCTATGGTTTGTACTTAAGTCCAGCACTCGATAGCTTTCATAGGAATAACAGAAAATTTCAATAGCATTCTCTGTCCTCAGAACTCCATTGTCAAGGTTGAAATGTATTAAAGCAATAGTAAAGTTACGCCCGCATACTAAAGTATTATTTAAAATAAAACAAAATTTAATGCTTCTAAGAGATTAATGGGATTAAGGGGGGTGAGATAGATGAGGATGAAGAGGGGTGCGGTGGTCATGGAAGCAGAGGATGGTGCAAGATGGGAAGAGAGAAAATCCTCCTGAGGAAGGTGTCCAGTCTCAGGGCAGCAGAATGAAAAGGCCAAGCTGAGACATCAATGACCAAATTTCTCATGAGTAAAACCTTGTTTTCCAACATTCCAGGCAGGTTAATGTTACAGCCGTGCCTGTCCTCATGTTGTGGAAAACCACACTACTGCCACTGATATTTCTTCCAAAGTGAGACATTCTGCAATGACGCAGCTGTGCCTCCACAGGCTTAGTCATTGGCTTGCCACTGAAGAGTTTCATGGCAGACACTCAGTCACATGTTTTTTGTCCTCTACTGTATGATGCTCTGATGGCAGGCACTTGGCTCTCAAGGCCTTTAGAATTGCCTAAGCTTATGACTGTCACTTCAAGGTCATGGTTTTTTCTAAGGACTGATAAATCTGATGGCCAGTCAACACATCAGTGCAAAGAGAGCCCGCTGCTGCAGGACCACCCCAACATCAGATCTTTCCCTGGATCAACTGCTGCAACTATATCTTGCCCAGTGTCTCCATCTGTGCAACAGCTGCTTCCCCCACACCTGTAGTTGTTGATCTCAATAACTCTAGTAAGTGTACCATAGATGCACTTTCATCTCAGAGCCCCTGCACCAGGGTGTTAATTATTTTTGTGACACTATGACTTGTTGGAACAACTAAGTGAAGAAACACTTTAGTTAGGAGCTGTGGTTGCAGAGCAGTGGGTCTATCATCACTCGGCGCCATGTGCTCATGCAGAACATCATAGTGGTGTGAGCCCAGGACAAAGCAGGTTTTTCACTTTTAGAAGATGGGAATAGGATAAAATAGTGGTATAGAAAAGATCCAGGATGAAATATAGTCCCAAGGACAAGCCCTAAGTAGCACATTTTACACTCAAAGGCTTATCTGTTACTTTTTGCCACCCCCAAGAATGCTACTGAATTATGAATCCATCAAGGGGCTCATCCACTCATTCACTAGGCAAGGATGCTCATGGCTTAATTAACTCTAGAAACATCTTTGCAGACACAGCCGCAGGTGTGCATCACTAATCCTGACATCAAGCTGACAATCAAAATTCAAACATAAGCAACACATATGAAAAAGCCAGTGGTAACAAATGCTTCTCTGACACTGCCATGCAGTACACACATATAGATTTGCCTGAGATTCCAAGTTCCAGTAACCTTGGCATTGGTAAATTGATGCTCTCTCCCAGTTACACAGCCTGGGGGAGCTTGGTCTGACTACTGCACTTGACTATGGAGAAATGGCATCAAGCAGGCTCAGATGGGGGTAGCATCTTGATACAAACATTAATGGGCATCTCATAAGACTTGCCACTGACTGACAAGATTGTCTCTGGGTCAAGATTCAGCTAAAAACTGAAATATTTTCACTGTAACAAAAATAATACCAGGAGTGGGGTTGTAAAGAAATATTTTTCTCTGGTTAATTTGATTTTTTTTTCCTCATGCTTGTTCTATTTTAAATGGCAACAGCTACATAGACTACAATGCATCAAAAGAAGACTGACCAAATGTCATCTCACCCACTCCACTCGTGTGGGTTCAATGATGAAGTGTAGTACTGATACCTTAAGGAGTGATCAGAAGCAACTACTTTTAGACCCCAAACTCAGTGAGGACTTCTCTTGCTATTGTTGATTGTTCCCGACAAGCAAATTGTTCCCAAGTACATTAAGCTGCACGGGATCCCAAGAGGCCCCATGATAACCGTGTCCCTATGCAAGCTCTGCAGGAAGTCTGTGCTGGACTGCGGATTGGAGAATGCTCCTCAGAGGTGGCACAGCACAGACCTACCTGGTCACACTACTGAACACTAGGCAAAGTCCTGGAAGAAAGCTGCTAAGAAGCCAGACAAGAACTCCAGCATGTGAAATTCCGGTCCACTTGGAGGCTCTAGGGGCATTGACTGGGGTGCAGTCTCCTTTAAAATCCTACCTGTGCACAAGAAGAGCCTCTCTATCCTCTGCCTTGAGACCCTTTCCATGTAGAAGCTGAAAGTCCTAGTGAAAACTGACATGGGTGCTTCTTATAATAGGTTTGGCCAGTGTTAAAGGCCCATCATCCAATGTGATAGCTCAAAGAATGACACAGCAAAGCATGGGAAAGCTACAAGGACATGAAATGCAATTGTCATTTGGCTCAGTCAGTTAAGTACTTACCTGGCAAACATGTTGACCCAAGTCCTGTCTTCAGGAACCCACATAAAAAAAAACCTAGTTTATTGCACTAACCAAGGACAATACAATAATGAACATTGAACCCCTACTCTGATCTACCCAAAGGACAGGACATTCTCCTGTGGAGAGCGGGGACTGACTTTGACACGAACTCTGGTGCTCCATATTTGACCACCTCCCCTTGGTGGGGAGGCCTGGTAGCACTCAAAGAAAGAATAAGCAGGCTACCAAGATGAGACTTGATAGCCTATGACCATATAGTGGGAGAAGAGTGCTCCCCCCTGCCAATCATAGACCTAGGAGAAGGGAATAGGGTGAAAGCAGGAGGGAGGGAGGAACTGGAGGATACAAGTGATGGGATAACAAATGAGTTGTAATCTGAATAAATTAATAAAATTGACTTTTTAAAAAAGCCCAGTTTAAGTGATACAACTTGTAATCCCAGCACTGGGAAGGTGGGGACAGGCAGAAACCTGGGGCTCTTTGGCCAGGTAGCCTCACATAATCAATGATGTCTAAACCAGGTGTGAGACCCTATCTCAAAAATCAAGTTGATGGCACCTGAGGATTGACAGCCAAGATTGACCTCTGCTTTATACATGCCCGCACATGCATGTACTTGTGCACACAGGTGGAAACACACATATACCCACAGAGAGAATAATATAATAGACTGCAACACATACAAACTTATTTCTTATTCAATAGACCTAAAAAAAATTAAGGCAAAGGCACTGGTTGTGCAAACAGAATTTCCCCATTTAAGAAGAAAGTGCATGTGTAATTTATTTTGTAAAAAGAAAAGAAAAAAGTACTAAATTACTTATGCAATTAAATAGGAAGCCACAAATGTATGCTTCTGATCTCAACACTCAAGAGGCTGAGATAGAAGGACCGTGTTCAACTCTAGCCTAGACTATATAGAGAGTTTCAGGCCAGCCTGGGCTACTTATCAAGATGCAGTCTGCCTACCCCCAACTCTCAACATAGGGCTCTTGTGTTTGATAAAAGAAAAGATGGTTGCCCAAGAATCCCACTCTCCAGCTTCTGAGAGTGCAAGGGTAGGGTGAGGACGGACCCAAATCCTAGCATTCTCCATTTTATGCTCGATTGGTTACATTAGCATATTCCCAGTGGATGTTTAAAATGACAGTACTCATAAACCCTGTAAGTCAGCATGTGACATGGTTGGAACTTTAACAGTCTCAGGAATAACAGCAAAGCTGGCTTTCTTTTTCTTTTTCCTCTACACCATTTCCCAGACAGATGACTCATCCTTGCATGGACCTTAACAATCTCTCCGCGTGTTGCTTTCCTCAACTCGAGAATTCTTACTTTTTCATTTCAAGGAAGCACTTTATGACTTCTGTTTTGCATATCTGAATCTGCCCAGATCTACTACTACTGCACTCTGAGACTATTATTAAATAGAATGAGCGTGATATGAACACAAGCACTGTGGCGTGAAAATAGTTAGTACAATAACCAAGGTAGTACAAAATGGCTGAGGGTGAGTAGTGCATCAAAGACACACTGGATGTCCCAAGTGAGAAAGAACAAAAACCACAAGACCACACTACTCACAAATGTGCACATTTTTAAATGACAAATTGTTTCTTTCTGCGTCCTTTCACTGGATAGTTTCAGACTACTGTTGGTCAAAGACAGTTGAAATTTGTAAAGAGAAAACACAGAAAAGGGGGCAGGGACTAGCATACATGCTGGTCTGTGGGAAGTGAATACATGCAAATTGGCACAAACCTGTGTTTGCTGAGACTATAAATGTTCAATTCATAAGTTCTGACCTGCAGAAAAACCAGCTATGGGATTAGAGTGCCCAGTCTTTCTTCTTAGACAACTCCATGTCAAAAGGGGCTAACTTTATTGCTATTTTAACCACCAATGGGGTCTTAATGGGTGGTCTGTAGGATCTTAGAAGACATTTTAAAAAGAGTCAACAAGTCTCTGGTCAAGTACATTTGAGAAACAGAGCTGAAGGAAAATTGGAATGTCTTACTGCAGAGGCCTCAGAAACTGGAGAGCACTGATGATGTCTGAACCTTCCAAGAAAGAATGAGAGGCTCCGCAGTCTCCCATGGCCTTCCACAGCCTCCCACAGCCTCCCACAGCCTCCCACAGTCTCCCACAGTCTCCCACGGCCTCCCACGGTCTCCCATAGTCACTAGCATCTCTTCCATGGGGGATAGTTTGGAGGGTTAGTCCCAAGGACTGTATTTTGGAAAAGCTTAAGATCATTTTTTGGGAAGTCTAATTTTTTTAATTCTATAATCGCTTCCTAAACTGTGAATTTCTTGTTTCATTCGTTTTGTACACGTCTTCTTTTATTTGACTGTATTGTGGCAAATATTTCAAAATTCAAATGACTGTGACTAACTCCACAGTAGAAGAGTACAATTCTGGGTGCTGAAAGCTAACACATTTTGGAGGGTTTCTGGAAATTTCAGTAAATGGATTCAAATTGATGTCAGATAGTGTCACCGTATTGCTCAGGCTTTGAGCCAAACAACTCTTCAGGATATGAATTAGTTAAATGTCTCTATCATTTCTTCACTGTGGTGGAAAGAAAGCCCAAATCCTCATGCCATGAGGCTGGAGTGCACCCATGCCATGAGGCTGGAGCACAGCCATGCCATGAGGCTGGAGCACACCCATGCCATGAGGCTGGAGCACAGCCATGCCATGAGGCTGGAGCACACCCATGCCATGAGGCTGGAGCACACCCATGCCATGAGGCTGGAGCACACCCATGCCATGAGGCTGGAGCACACCCATGCCATGAGGCTGGAGCACACCCATACCATGAGGCTGGAGCACACCCATGCCATGAGGCTGGAGCACAGCCATGCTGTGGAGCAGCCTGTGACACAGAGGCCCTGACGACACCTGTCAATGTCCAGCAGCTCTCTCCGATGCTCAGCTGAGGATAGAACTAAGCAACTTTGATTTAAAAGGAATAGAAATAATTATAAATCGGTGGGGAGGGGCAAGATGCTACTGCCATGGCAGGAACACATGTACATAGCAGTGTCAGGAGCATGCATTAATCCACTCATAAAGCCAGTAGGATGCTCTCCAAATTCCTGATACAAAACAGAAACAGAGCTTTACAGCAAGCAGCAGCTGGGATCCAGAACTTGTGCAGCTAATGCCCTCATCATAGTCCTTAAACTGAGGGAAAACATGCCAAAAGGAAGATGGCTCACTGGAAAATAATAAATATAGTGTATCTAAGCTCCTGGCATTCTTTTGGCACGTGGTGGGTTCTCTACAAACAGCCTGTCATTGTGCTGGGACATAACAATGTAGGGAGCTGGTGTGCTATCCAAACACTAGTAATTCAGTGGTGCATGGTGCCATACACCTGTCGTCCCAGCACTTGGAGGCAGAGGCAGGTGGATCTTTGAGTTTAAAGACAGCTTGAACTACAGGGTGAGCTCAAGGACAGCCAGGGCTACACAGAGAAACCCTGTCTCAGAAAAAGAAAGGTGAGTAATTTACAAATATTGTCAACAATTCCCAGACTTCCTCTGTTGTTGCTAAACAGCAAATGATAGGAACCAGTGGTCAAACTCTGACATCCTTCAAAGAAGAGGAGCAAATGGGAAGGAAATTACAGATGAATTCTAACTCAATAAGTCCTCAAATCATTTGTTTTTCTGAAGAAGTCTCAAAGGGTCTTGCTGTCCCCATAAAGATAGAAAGCGGCAGCTAAATCTTCTTAGGAGACTGACAGTGTGGTACAGGGATTCAGCAAGTAGGAAAATAAAGTAGTGGTGGTGGTGGTGGTGGTGGTGGTGGTGGTGTGTGTGTGTGTGTGTGTGTGTGTGTGTGTGTGTGTGTGCGCGCGCGCGCGCGCACGTGTGTCCCTGAAACGCAAATTGCCCATGAAGAAATCAACATAAAAATATCAATCCAAGGCACTAGGCAAAAGTTCTTGGCTTTAGGCATTCAATGCATAATGACATATAAAGAAATTTTCAGGGTGCTGAGTGGCCACTTGGCCTTATTTTCTCTGAACTCCTGCATCTGTCACCACTTCCATAATGAGACACAAACTCTGTCTCCACAAAGGGCATATTCAGCTACCCAAGGAGAATGTTCCACTCTGTTCCTGCTACATGGAGCTTCATATATATTTTCACCCTTAAGGCAACTAGGGTATAGTTAGAAAAAAAAATAGAATAAAGAAAGGAAGAGAAAAACTGTTTGCATCTAACTAAATTCCCACCCACATCCTTAGGCTCTTCTTTCACACAAACACATGATGTCTGCTGGTTTCAGATGAGAATCATTTTCCTTCCATGGTACATTAACGTGGACCCTTGCCTAGTCACATGTGGCACCATCCACTTGGACAACACAGTTCTGTGGCTGTATAATATTCAGCCCCTCACCCCCTGGGACATGAACTGTCATCTCCAGATTGTAAGTCTTGACCTTCATTTCACAGAGAACTATAAGGAATGTAATTTTCTTTGGGAATTGTTAGACAATAAGCCATCTTGTTCTGTGTTGGCCCTTGCCTCCAGCCAATCCTGCATACCTTTAAGTATGACTTTCTCACGTACTCTGGTGCCTCACATTTGACCATGTCCCCTGGAGGGGAAGACCTGGTGGCACTCAGAGGAAGGACAGCAGGTTACCAAGAAGAGACTTGATACCCTATGAGCATATACAGGGGGAGGTAATCCCCCTCAGGAACAGTCATAGGGGAGGGGAATAAGGGGAAAATGGGAGGGAGGGAAGAATGGGAAGATACAAGGGATGGGATAACCATTGAGATGTAACAAGAATAAATTAATTAAAAAAAAAGAAATGCCAAAAAAAAAAAGAAAGAAAAAGAAAAAGAAAAGTTACGCACTCTGAAAGACACCACCTCAGACCCTTTTCCTTTCTTTCAAAAACCAGTGGTACACAATGTTGTCATATTCCTTCTAGAAATGAGACACTGATTTATGGCCATGGAAGAGGGCTATGTCTTTTAAGATGAGAAAGTATCTCTGCTAAGAGAGTATGTTCCTGCAGTCAAAGACCCTCTATGAGAGGTACCCACTTGGACTCTATCAGCAGAGAACACAGCAATAGAAGAATTTAAGTGAAGTTGACACATTCTCATTAGGGTAGCTGAAACAAAAGCACATATGGATCTTTCTGAATCATTGAACACACACCGTTTGATAAATTAGATTCTCGTTGTCAGAAGCTGTGACTCTTGAGTGCCTGGGCAGGTAATAGCTGTAGCCAGCCCTGGAATGCTAGTTTTCATCACCAAAAAATAAGGACCCCATGGGCCAGTGAGGACGATCAGAGACAGTGGTTAAGGGCTGCTGACAGGCTCATCTTCAGCCTGGCTTAGGTCTGAAGACCCCAAAACATATGGAGCTCTTTATACAGAGCTGGTCTCCATGAAGGAATGGGAAGACAGCCAATGTTGAAAGCACTAGACAGTGTAACATGGCAAAAGAAAAGTATGTTTATTTCACCCTGTTCTCTGATCTATTAGTAATCCCATCACTTCCTTGGGATATATATATATATATATCTACTGGTAATTTCCAAAAAGCAATTAAGAAAGCAACCTCAAAACTCTTGATTTTCTCTACCCCACACGCACTCATACATACACAAACACACACAGACACACACACACACAGAGACACAGAGAGAGAGACACAGACACACACACACACACAGAGACACAGAGAGAGACACACAGACACACACACACACAGATAGACACACACGCACGCATGCATGCTTTTAATTTTTCACAGCTTCTAATTTTTGTTCTTCTCCTGGGCATACTTTAAAGAGAGCCCTGCAAAAAAAGACAACAGAAAGAAATCTAAAAATCATCTTCAGAATCATGACAAAGAAAATTTTATGGTTTATAAATGGCAGAATCGATGCCTAGAGTAAAGCACATTCACATCATGTAGAGCAGGAATCACCACAGTGAAGAGAGAAATCAAAGCAGCTTCTAGTCTGTGTTTAAGGATGCTCCACTGCCAACCCCTGAGAAATGGGGTTCCTGCTGCTCTTGCTTCCAGACAGGGCATAAACTACATGATCCCTGACGTGCCTTTCAGGGAGGCACAGGCATAAGTTGTTAACTTTACACACAGCTGAGACCCTACAGTGATCCAAGCAGAAAATTGGGTAAATTTCAGAGGCTTTTGCCTAACCCTTTCTGGCTAAATTCCCACTACTTTAATAGCTGCACAAAGAAAGCTCCCTTGTACAGGCTGGAAGTGTAGCTAAGCAGGGAGGTGCTTGCCTGTGACGCCCAACCCCCAGGGATGCTTCTCCATATTGGGGAAAAATAAAGAAGACCCGATTTTAATTACTTTTTGTTTGTTTTGCTTTCATTTTTGTTTTGAGCAGATAACATAATTCTTTCAAGTGTGTATTTATTTATTTATTACATTTTATTTATTTAATCACTTTACAGCCTGATCCCAGACGCCACTCTCCTCTCCTCCCAGTTTTTCCCTATGCCCTCCTGCCCCCATGTCCCCTTCATCTCAGAGAAGGAGATGCCCTTAGGGGTACCAGTCTACCCTGGCACCTCGAGTCACAGTATGACTAAGCTCATCTTCTTCTACTGAAGCCATACAAGGCAGCCCAGCTAGGGGAAAGGGGTCCAACAACAGACAACAGAGTCAGAGATAGGCCCTACTCCCATTGTTAAGCAACCCACATGATGACCAAGCTGCGCATCACCTACATATGTGTAGGGGATCTAGGTATGGCCCATGTATGATCTTTGGTTGGTAGTTCAGTCTCTATGAGGCCCCATGGGCCCAGGTTAGTTTATTCTGTAGGTCTTCTATAGTGCCCTTGACTCTTCTGGTTCCCTCAATCCTTCCTTCCACTCTTCCACAAACTCCCTGAGCTCAGCCTATTGTTTGGCTGTAGGGCATCTGTTTCCATCAGCTGCTGGATGAAGCCTCTCAGAGGACAGTTATGCTAGGCTCCTGTCTGCAAGCATAGCAGAGTATCACTAATAATGTCAGGGGTTGGCTCTCTCCCATGGGTGGGTCTCAAGTTCCCCAGTCATTGGTTGGCCATTTCCTCGATCTCTGTTCCATCTTTATCTGCTATACTTCTTGTAGGCAAGACAATTTTTGGGTGGAAGGTTTTTATGGGTGGGTTGGTGTCAGCCCTCTCTCCACTGGAAATCCCACCTGGCTAGAGAGGTGGCAACTTCAGGGTGTGTGTGTGTGTGTGTGTATGTGTGTGTGTGTGTGTGTGTGTGTGTGTGTGTGTGTGTGCATTTGTGCTGTTAAAGATCTCAGCTATCTCAGCTAGGATCACCCCCAATAGACTCCTGGGGGCCTCCTCTGGCCCAGAGATGCTCCCCCACCTGATTTCCATTCTCTCTCCAGTTCCTTCCCTCCCAACCCCCACTGCCCATGCCCTCCTCTCCATACCTGATATCCACCCCCAATACCTTTCCCTCCCCATCTCCCCCATAAATGCCTTTCCATCTACTTCAGATGTCTATTTTATTTCCTCTTCTGTCTGAGATTCAAGCATCCTCCCTTGGGCCCTCCTTGGCTTCTTTGGGTCTATAGGTTGTAGCATGGTTATCCTGTACATTATGGCTAACATCCACACACACTGAATTTAATTTAAGTAAAAATTTTCTGCATGTTCTATATGTGTGTTACTTTAGGCATATATTCTGCCATTTATAAACCATAAAGTTTTCTGTGTCATGATTCTGAAGATGATTTTTAGACCTTAATGATTTGCTGTACATGTTGGTAGGGCTTCTGGGTTTTGGGTGAAGTTGTTTATAGGAAAAAAAAAGCACATAACAAAAAAAAATCAAGCACATAACAATCAAACACTGCTTTGAAGGTGACAGAAGTTCTATAGTTATGGTCCTGCTTGCAAGGGTCAGTTAAGCAAGATATATGCAAATCCCATAGTTCGTTGTGTCTTTGTCACTCTGTCATATGATGTCCTCATGGCCACTCTCTTGTGAGCATTGGTCTATTGTGGAAGAGCAGCTGGTTCTTGGGAAAATGTTCTCCCTACCTGGGAGGTGGTGTGTAAGAAACATTAGCATCGTCTCTGCTTCACAACACTCAGAAGGGCTAGGCCAATGGTTCGTTGAGAAGCTGATCTTCATAGTGGCAGAATAGAACCTTCAGTTTTGAAAACGTGTACAAACAGGGATGGAAGAAATGTCTCAGTAGTTAAGAGCACAAAATGCTCTTACAGAAGACCAGTGTTCAGTTCCCAGCATCCGTAACGGGCCAGCTCACAGTGACCTGTAACTTTAGCTCCATGGGGTCTGACTCTCTCTTCTGGACATTGCAGGCACTGTGCTCACATACACTACCCACCCCAGCTTATAAACATAATTAGAAATAAAAGTAACTTCTTTAAAATATTTTTTAAAAATGCATACAAATACATTTGGTTGAGATCAATTAGTCCTAATTACCTTACAAATACAGTCAGAAATGTATAATTAGTCAATGAGAACACATTACAACATTGTGAGTCCATACTGGATATGGGATTACTCTCCCCGGTTGCTTGCTCTCTTTCAGTAATGGTCTTGGTCAAGAGAATCATGTTTCCATGGCATCCATCTTGTTTTCTACTCCTGTTTATACATACTCAGTTTGCATTTTTTCAATCGTGGGAGTGCTGGTTTCTTGGTTTTCTGGTGATGTCATTAATTTGTTATAGAAAGATCCCAGGCTTATTATAAGCAATTGCCTCAGGTTTAGAAACAAGAGTGAAAGCATTTAGCTTGAGAAATCTTGCTATCACTGGTAGGTTAGTGGGCAAACGCATGCAATGCAGAAAATGCAAAGGTGGCAGCTTTACTTCAGGCTTCTCAGGGGGAAAAGGACAGAGATCATGTGTATGAGACCATTGCCTCACAGGTAATCTGACCATCTATGTGATCTGTGGGAGTTTATATTGTATGTGGGAGCCTGGGCAGCCTGAGAATGTGCCGCACCCAATAAGCCTTCATGGAATGATGCCTGTTATCATTATCTCTCTCAATATCCTCTCACAGAGAGGTAGAGAGAAGTTAGTGGAAGTATAGACTTTGTTGGAAAGTAAACATCATCCAGTTGAATTTCTGTCTAAAGGATCATCTATTACCTCAAATAGTTTTTCTGAATAGTTTTCTATCTGCAACTAAAATAGCTTCTGGGCAAAGGAATCATTTGCACCAATGATGATGATGATGATGATGATGATAATAATAATGTGGGTTACATAGGAACATAAGCTATTTGCCCCATAAAAAGTGGAATTTTCAAAATTAAAACATAGCCAAGTAGTAAATGTTAAGAATTTACTAGCCACAAGGTTATAGATGTGTTGCTATGTCACTGACCAATCACTGAAGCTCATCCAGGTATCCTAGTTAGGTCCTTATAGAGAAAGGCACCAGAACCAAGCAAATGAATGCTGCTGGTTACAATTATGCAATGTTGCAGCAAGGAGTAATCTGAAATGTGTTCTTGACTTTACTATGAAGATCTATATCAAAGACACTGGCAAGTCCGCTTAGTAAATATGACAATAAAAGAAAATGGTTGTCCAAACATCCTAGCAGATTGTGTAAGAACACTGGAGGAAATAGAGGGGAACTCTTAAATAAAAAGTTAATAAGGCATTAAATGTGTACGTACCTGGGAATAAAGAGAGGCACTGGGACCAGAGATACACTTGTGGCATGCGTGAGTTGAGAAGGTTCAAATCTGTTAGTCATGGAAAATAAATCTTTGCAAATAAGCATAATGAAAGGAGCTCACTTGAAGAAGATGGACGGCAAACTTCATGCTGGGGGTGTAAACTAATACACCCTGGGCATACTGCCCAGCCTCCAAACCTCAGAATACCTGGCATAATCAGCCACTACACACCTGCAGTCTGATGCACTATCTGTGAACTGAGCTTGTCTGAAGCAATTCAAGATAAATCTAATGACTTGTGTGGGCAAAATTACAGCTATAGGAAATACAGTAGACTGCGTAACAAGACAGTCAACACCATATTGGCCAAGTCAAGAACATGATAGTCTATAGATTAATGACCTAATTTCTCTAATATACTAATGGCATGAATGGCAACAAGTGGGGGGTGTTGTTATAAAGAAAGAAAATCCCAAATGTTTGATTTTCCCAATAAAGCCTCAGGATCCATGTGCTGGGGTGAAAACCTGCTAGCTCAGAGAGACAAAGAAAGCACCCAGATGACCTTACTACTCAGCCTATGTCCCAGAAGGAAAAATCCTTTTTCCCCTCTCCATACTGCCTAAAATACCCTTCAACTCAATGTCCCTTTTTCTTGTGTTTTCTTTGGTCAACTAGTTGCTTGCTCTGCCTCTTGGCTCGTGGTTGTCTTTATTTAGCTCTTGTTTATAGAAAGCTCTTGGGTTAAAGGTGTGTGCTAGGGATGAACCACACCACAATTAGAAACAGTTTTTCCAGTTCACATTTTCAGGGTTCACCATGTGACCAAATATCCTACAATATGGGAGGTAGGAGAAAGAATGTGTGTTTTCAATAGTAAAAAGACCTAGTTTATTAGTTAAATACCACATGTAAATGTTGTGAAGTTTATTTAAAACACACACACACATACACACACACTTCCATCATTTTGAGATAATCTGGAAGAATTTAAGATTGCCTGGGCTTAAATAAACTGAAATCATTATTGTCATCCAAACTATCTGTGATAGCACGTGGCGGTTGTCCTTCTTTAAAAGAATAACATATGAAACACTTGAGTGTGTGCTGCTCTTCTCCTAACAACCTTTTTAGCTACATTAGTGCCCGTGCTTAAATCTATATTAAGAGAATTTTTTAAAGCCTTTATCTTTGCTTATAAAAAAATAAAATTAAATTAATGGGAGACAGCCGTGCCTTGTCCAGAAGACTGCATTCATGGCATATCACTTCATCCTCTGGTTCTTACATTCTTTAGGATTTCTCTTTTTTTGATGATCCCTGAACCTTAGTAGTGGGAGGTTTGATAGAGACAACTTGTTTGGAGCTGAGCACTCAAACTCTCGTTGTTGTTGTTTTTCAAGACAGGGTCTCTCTGTATAGCCCTGGCTGTCCTGGAACTCACTCTGGAGACCAGACTGGCCATGAACTCAGAGATAGACCTGCTTCTGCCCCCCAAGTGCTGGGATTAAAGGCTTGTGCCCCTATACCTGGCCTAGCACATAGACTCTTAAACTCAGCATCAAGCCAGCCATTTCTTCCTATTTACTGCTACCCACTGCAAAAGGAAGCTTCTAAGACCATGGTTGAGAGAAATTCTGTGGACATAAACATAAATGCTTAGAAGAAAGTTTGACAGGATGACTACTTAGCAAACTAACACCACCAAGGCTCTACACGAGAGCCTATGACCTCCCTAGCTGTGGGCTTTTGATCGGGGTTACAGTGTTAGGCTTCAGAGTCTGTCTTGGGAGCAGGGCTCAAATACAGTCAAAAGGCACCCAGTAACCCAATAACAGTCATACCACTGTTGTACCAGTGCACACATCTTGCCTGCAGTATGCAGATTCTGTGTTACTAAGATCATTGATGTCTTTTCTCCCTTAGCAGCCTACATAGCACCTTCTGGTCAGTTTCTCTATGTAATGCGGCCAAAATGTGCAGTATCTTCAGCAATAGGATCTTATCGTGTAGTTATGCTTGGAACCCAAGGAGAAAGGCAAAAGGCTGTCTTGTTTGTGGAGATGTCCAGGTCATTCATGACCAATAGTTCCTAGGAAGGTATGTATCCTAAGGCTTGTACATGGTTTTTATTTAATAACCATGTCTTCTGGGAGCAATTTCATTTATTGATGCAGGGTAATTCTGTTCAAATTATTTTTAAGTTGTGTTTTGAAATCAGCTTAGTCATAAACTCATACTAGCTGTGGTTACCTGCACAAGACCCGTATGAGATCAAGACAGCGAAAGCCCTGGCCCAGAGGTCCTCTTCAAGCCCCACCCCTTACCAAGGAGCTATTGACAGTGTATTTGCTGTCTATTCATTTGCTTGTTTGTTTGTAAACGTAGCTACTCAGATTCCAGTGCCCCAGTTGTTGAATCTACATACATGCACATATTAGCTGAACTAACTGGATGTAGTGAATTATTAAATAAAATAAAAAGATATGATGTTAAGAATGGAGAAATTTAAGAATATTGTGACTAGATATGATCATATTTTATTGTATACCCGCATAAAATTCTCAAAAATAAAGTTTTAAAATAGTGTGAGAAAGATCTTATTAATTGTAAGTTTAACCTGAAGTGTAAAACAGTAAGTGGCTTAAAATATTGTAGAAAAAGGTCATAGAAATGGAGAATGATTAGCAAATTATTACTAGCTGGAGAGATCAATTAAGTACCTTTTATTATATTATGCTATTTATACTTAGCTATTTAAAAAGTCCATTTAAAATAAAACAATATAAGTTTACTGCCACATTACCTATGAAGAGTAATTGATCATAAAGTTTTTTAATTGTTGGTTTTTAAAAGTATTATGAATAAAATTGTAGCTAAAATGCAGAGAAATGGCCTGTAATTGTATCAGTCAGTAGTCTAGCTTTGGAGATAGGAAACAGCACCTTCGGGTAGGTGATCCATTCCCATATCTTCATTGTCTCTAAGGAAGAATGATCGTAACCATCTTCTCTTGAAATGTCAAAGCAGACCTTTCTAATCGCTCCATGATGAGTGTGCTTGCTGTGCCCTGGTGACTTTATGACAAGATGAAGAGGCTCTGGGAAAAGGAACTGGTTTTGTCACCAACACACTGTGATAAATTGGGGGTGTTTCATCAAATGCCATCTGAAAAGGTGTGTCTGCAGAAAGGAGATACATCTAATACCACTCATCGCTGAAATATCCCTGAATAGCAGGGTATAATCAGACTTGGCTATTGTATTCAGTTCAATGTGTTCAGTACTAAAACAGCACATGAAACACTAAGAAAAAGTTATCCCTGCAAAAATATAAAAGCCCTTCACCATCTATGTGGGTACATGAAGAGGAAAAGGATGGAAATGACTATAGTGAGGGTGTTAGGGAATTGGCCATATCTAAGATGTTAAGTTTATTATTCTATTTCCAGTTATTGAAACAAAATACCAGATGCTAGGTAACTTGTGAAGAAAGTGGACTTATTTATCCCACAATAAGATGCAGGTTATAACAAGGACTTTCCTGGTTGTGTCTAGTCATAATAGATGGTATCATGGAAGGAGTGCTTGTGAGCTGGAGAGATGATGTGCTGAAACGAGCAGAGAGAAATAGAAGCTAGGACAGTCACTAACTGATAATCCACAAATGCTGCAGTTACCCCTAGAACTATACCCCCAGTGACTCAGGGTCCCCTTAGAGTAATATTACCACATGAGCCCTAAGCCTCTAACACATCAATCCTTAACAAACTCATAACACCCAAATCAGAGAAGTGGGAACACACCTTCAGTAAAAAGCACTAAGACACAATGACACGCTATCAAGAGAGACATAATCCTATTTGATGGAAACAAATAATGGCTACTGAGACAAAGATGAAATGATATGCTGATATTTCCAAAGAAAAGCAATGGGTGGAGGAGTGTAAAGGAATGTTAATTCAGAACATGGCTGCTCAGGCAAGAGATCACATCCAAAGACCTAGGTCTGTGTGATTCGGTTAGAACATAGACACACCTTTAATCCAGGAGACAAAGGCAAACAGATCTGAGTTCAATGCTAGCCTGATATAGAGCAAGAATCATGTAAAGAGAAGCTTATGTCCCCTCACAGTGATACATGTCTTTAATCCCAAAGGAGGAAGGTAAAGTTAGTTTGTAGAAGGAAGTACCCAAGTGCGGAGGAATGTTCTGAGTGGATGTAACAACTGTCAATAAAGCACTGTTTAGCCAACCAGCTGGGCAGAAGGACAGGAAGTGGAAGACAGGACTTCCTGGAGAGGGGGAGGAGCCTAGAGTTGACAGTTGATGAAAGTTGGGGGAGAGAAACCGCCTAGGGAGGATAGGCAAGTGCTTGGGATATATGTTGGTTATGAGGACTAGAGTAGTTTATTTTAGTTTACAAGTAGATTAATATCAGTTTAGATTCTGCCCAGCGTAGTGCTTGCAACTTTAAAGTGAAGTTCAGTATCTTTGTGGCAGCTATTGGCTTCCTAGGCCAAGCAGATACATTCATTGTAACACCCAAGTTTGAAAGTGATGTCTAATTGAGTGGTAGAAAAGGTGACTAATCAGAGAAGATTTAACAGAATAGGATACAACCAACTCTTATGAGAAGAAGAAAGAGGAAAAGGATGTTACTTAAGAGGCAGTTTTACAGAGAGAGGAGGCAGGTTTTTTCCAGGATAGTTGCAGAGAGAGAACAACTCAGGTGAAGATGGAATGAAACAGGAAACAAGAAGCCAGACAATTTGAGCAGATTGCTGAGTTAGTTGAGGCCAAGCAGAGCAATTCCAGGATGAGAGAGAAACCAGATTAAATGAGTCAGCAGGGAGAAGAGTTTGAGCCAGAAGAGCTGAGTTGAACTAGTCAGTCCAGAGCTCAGAAAGAACAAGTAAGGGTGAGTTCATTAAACAGTAACTCTCAGAGGTTGAAAACACTCTAGGCCTAGGTTAGATTGGATGGAGGCTAGAAGCTTCCAGGGCTAGGCCTAGGTTAGCAGGAGGAGGCAGTAAACTTCCCAACAAATGATCCAGGAGAATAAAAGTTACTTTCACAGGGGATTACATAAGCCTTAAATGCCACAGAGGCTTCTTTAAACACAAATTATGTGGAGGATGTTGGTGGTAACCTAAGTAAATGTTTCTAAAGATATTCTTCATGTCCTTAGGAATCCTATCCTCTAACTCAACCTAATGGAATAAGTCTTCTTTAGGCTCTATGCTAAGGAAGTTATAATGACTGGATTTCTAGAGCATTCTGCCAGTGTTAGACCACCTATTAACTGGACAATCAAAGCTGATAGAAAAGTGATGCTACCACCCATAGCCTAAGCCACATCATGTGATACAGAAGCTGTCACTGGGTGGCTTAGAGCATCTACTTTAATATTTTATACCGGCAAGGGACATAATTATTTTAGGAAGAAAGATTTAATTTTCTTTTTTTTTTTAACTAAAAGTTTGTATAATCTTGGAAGCATATCTACGGTTTGTTACTATTTCTCATGACTTATGTCAAATGCCTCAAATGTTGTCTTCTGTCAATCAAAATAACCTCATAAAAACAGTAGGTCATGGTCACTGCTGTCTAGCATTTCCTCAGAATTTAAGCATTCTATCCCAGAGGGAAGCTCATTAAAGACTTATGAAGTAAGCAACACACAAGTCTTAGGAAGTTCCCAAACAGTGCAGGATTCATAAGATATCCCCCACCACAAATTTATATAAAGAGTAAGGATTATTGGGAGGAGTACAGATCTTTTTTCAGTGTCTGGGCTGCCTAGATGAGACTCTTCACCTTGTTGGACTACCTGTGAGTCATGCATGGAGCTTTTAATATTCAGTGAGGACTTTCTGGTGATGCAGGGCAGGTGTAACTTCTCACCTATACTACTAATAAACAACCTAATAAACTCACCAGTTTACCAAGTTGGACCTTGGATAAATCATTACTTTGGTCTATCTATTTGGGCACTGTCTACACTAACTAGATATTTCTTTATGTCTCCCTAGGAAAAGTCACACCACAATCATTCTGAACACCATTTAAGCATTTATTGTGTTCAAGCACTATCTTATGTTCAGAGAGGTTTGGATAGAAGATGGGGTGAAGTATGTGTCCTTCTACCTGAGAAATCCAGTCTCTTCCTAAATGGCAAATTGTCCAATTTTAACAGAGCTGGCTTTTCCTTTACAGTTACCCTACAATGGCATATTTCAGAGCCGTGTCTTCATTGCACTGGTGAGAATATTCATTGGTGACATCTGTCACTTGGAACTTTTCCCTTAATAAAATTTATTGTGAACACATAAAACAAAGCTATTGCTTCAGGACATCTGGCACATGCAATCAATGCCTTTGCAAAGATCTTGGGGGAGGGGTGAAAGCACACTCCTCCCAGGCCATGTACAAGTTCTGTGCTAGAGGGAGAGAATTTTTCCCTTTGTCTAAACAGAGCTAGCTCCCATGGCCCATGAGTCACTAGTGTTTTGTGGGAAATGATGTCTCTGAAGAGGAGATGAATATTTACTCTGATCCCACAGATTGACCAACAACCTCAGTTGAAGGAAATTTCTCAGTCTGTTCCATTAGGAATAATCGTGTTGGAGCAGTGCCCCTTGCTTTACAGAGGGCACATCCATTTACTGTGGCAGAGGAGTCCCTGAGATTGATCTGACCTACTTGTTTTGTGGGTTTGGATGCTGCTGAGTAAGCCAATGGTAATTCAAGGTGGTGCTGTGCTGGACAGAGTCAGAGCTTCATGGGGTACAGGTTTTCCTCAGTAAGCCAATCATGACTGCAAAACCAAGGTTAGTATCAACTGTGTGGAGTGGTACCTTGTCTTGGCTGCACCGACTTAATGAGCACATGTCATTAAATTGTTCAAACATCTTTCACAATTGAATATCTGACTTTAAAAGAAATGGCTGAACCATCACCTGCATTTCACTAGCATTTATCTGTAGCAATCTGTGGTGTTTATCTGTAGTTTAAATGCAAGAAGAAAAGAAAAATCACTCTGATGCTTTATGCAAGGCTGATTCTAGAACAAAATTAATAATGGCTACAATTTTCAGAGCTGTGCTCTCATACAGGGCATGCTAAATCTGACTAATTTAATTCCCTTGTACTGATGGCTTGAGATATTGCAGAAGTACTCAAATTGCCACGACTGTGGAGGAACCATCCGGCCCTCTGTTTACCAATCTCTCTTAAAGGATGCCCACCAAGATTATTCTTGGCTGAATGATGTATTTGCCTTCCTCCATCAATCTAATGCTGTTTTCCTGGATTCATTCTTTTTTATTTTTGGTGAATTCTAATTGTCTCCCACTGAGGCTTGGCAGCCACCAATCTGATCATATGCCTGTTTAATTGACCCTGGGGATATTTAACAAAGTGCTCACCATTTCACTGTGCATTGGAGGGTAGCTGTAGCTATTCTGTTTTCCTGTCATAGCTGTTGGGCTATTATGACAATCCTCACATGACTGATTTTGTAGCATAATTGTTTTGTGTGCTGGAAAGCAGTAATGCTTCGCCAATTCCATATCTTTTGCTACCAAAAATAAGATATGATCTAAGATAGACTTACGCTTATACACAAAAATGAACATTTGTCAGCCTGTTTATTTGTGGAGCAAATTGTGACCTAAATCCTTATAACACTGGACACTTGAAGAAATATAGTGCAATGAAATTATTGTGTGATGATTCCCCCATCCTTCTAAAATGAGCTTTTAATCAGATTTAAAATAAAACTGTAATAGACCTTTTCTTCAGATGTTTAATGGGTGAATTTTATCTCAGCAAGGTTCTTCAAGACATTTGAATACAACTTTTGTTTCTTTAAAAACAAACTCACTATAGGAAAAAAAAAACCACACTCTGTTATACTCTTCATATGACTACAAAGACTTAACCTCCTGGCAATAATTTGTTTAAAAAAAAAAAAAAAAAAAAAAACACACAGTTTCAAAAAGCATTTAACCTAAAAGATTTTCCTTGCTGTCTCTTTAGTCTTGTCATTCGGGGTCAACACTCACTGTGGCTTCCACACATTGTCATGTGAAGCTCTGGGTTCTAGCGCTGACTTGGACAAACAGCAACAGGCGGGACAGATGGGGGAGCAGCATGGGTATGGCCTTTCCTTAAACCAGAGGGCTCCACAAGCCGATGAGAGGATATATCTTCAGCTGGCCAAGGCAAACACAGCAAACTGTGACCATGCCACTGTGAGTGAGCCCAAAGGCCAAACGGCAGAAGGTGCCAATAGCCTCGTCTGCTTTCCTCTGACAAAGAGTGTGGACTAACAAAGTGGCCGTGTCCTGCAGAAAGCACAGGCGCTCCCCTCCCGAGCATCTCCAAATCATTTGTTTATTGCTCTTGTTTCTCCCCTTCTTTTGCCAGCCATTTATGAACCCTCCACCACATCCCACCAGTCCTCTGTCTGCAGTGTTGAAACCACTGGAGACATGGCTAACTGGTGGGCTGAGAAACTGCTGGAACACAGCAACCTTGGTGCCAGCTGCTCCAACATTTGGCAACATTAGGGCCAACAGGACATCCTGTAGGGTGTCTCCAGTGAATCTACTCCCCGCCAGCGCTTCCATCAGTAGAAATAACAGCTAACCGAGAACCTACTATATGGCCAACACGTTAGCTGGTAAGGCCTCCCAGAGAGAAGGGATGGCTTTGCTCTTGCCCTATACAAGCCACTGCAGTGTACTCTGTGGTGGCAGCTATTTTTGGGGACTCAAGACCTCTCCTGGTTGGACATGCTCTTCTATGGAGCCATATCTCTAGCCTAGGTGATTCCAATGGGAAATCTTTGCATAAGAAGGCACCCTGGGATGCCATTCTAGCACCCAGCCAATGCCACCTGATGCCGTGAAGGCTGAGGGAGACTAGAAGCTTTCTATAGTCTGACTCAGTGTTTTTAACTCAAGCCTTTGCTCTCTATAAAACTCAACGACTTTTTGCTCACCAGCAAAAAGGCAAATTTCACATTTGCTGATCTATCTGTCCCACCCTCAGCCTAGCCTACTCCTTGGAAATAGAGCAGAGGAACAGCCTACACATTCCCTCATATTGGCCTCTGGCTGATATTATGGCAAAGGTGACCACATGCTCAGTTGTTTGTGTCTTATTGTCCTTCCTGACTTGGTCCCTGGCAGCTTTCTATGGGCCTCTCTGAAGCTCTGCAATTCGGGTTTAAGTTTCAGGTTATTCAGGGGCCCTAGATCAATGTCCCAGTGGTTGAGAATGCACACTTCTCTTACAGAAGACCCTGGTTCAATTCCCAGCACCCATGTTGGAAAGCTGAAGGGATTCTTGTCCTCATACACCCATACACAGACACGTGCTGACATGCGGACATAAAAGCTATTAGAAGTTGTTCAAACGTAAATGGAACGGGTCCAGGATACAGTATTTGCCTGACAAGTACAGTGCTCTGGCCTCAACCCCTGATTCATGCAAGCGAGTCCTCAAAAAGTGCTAACTCAATTGCTTTTACTTCAAGAACCAGTAGGTAAAGATAACAGGAAACACGATGAATCGTGTTGTGGATGGAATTCTATGTCTGAGTGCTTGGCTGCCATACCCTGTCTCTATGACCATGAATAAAGGACAAAGAAACATGCCATGCTGCCCTGGGTTTGTATAAGCACGTCTTCAAGGGCCTATAGATAAGACCAAGACTCTCTCGCAGGTACCTAATGTCTATTTGGGTTTACTTTGGTGTTTTAGCTTTGTCTGCCCAGCCTTTGTGCCCTTAGAAACCACTTTCTCCACCCTATCAGTGATTTAAAAAAAATGGGCAAACTCAAGGATAAGAGCACAGTCTTGAGACTGCTAAACTTCTGACACCAACTCTAAAGATAGCTTCAACTTCAAAGTCAAAGGCAGCAGTACCCACAAATCTGACCTCCTTTCAGGCTGAATTTGGGGGTGGGGCAGTCCCAGAACCCATCCCAAGTCAAACTTGCTGGCTACAAGTTCAGGGACTCTAATAAACACCTTCAAGTCAGAAACTGTGATTGAACTCCTTGAGCAATTATCATAATACAATGTGGTTCTACCATAGCAAAGTGAACAAATCAGAGCCAGGGAAGCACAGGGTGGGGGCTGGGGGGGTCTTTCATCATTCTCAGCATCCAAATGTGACACTACTCAGAGGACGTCCAGCTAGAATGCTTGCCCTACCTTCAGTACCCAGGATTTTACTAGGATTTCCTTACATAGGAGTGACTGACTGAATCACAATTTGTATAGTTTAACCCAGTGCCCAGAACCCTTCTCTGTTCCTCTTCCTGGATGCCAGGCTGATACTCTGTGGTTGGAAGTCTCAACTTTCCCACCGTATTGTTTACCTTTCCAAAGTAACTTCCTTCTACCCTGAGTCCCCTCATCAGCTCATGTGATCATAGATGAGTCTGAGGGTTTGCGGTGAACAGCAAAGAGAGTTTCATCACCTGGAAATCCGAAGGCAAAATCAAGGGCTGCTGCTATTATTTGGATCTGCAGTGTCCCACAAAATATCATGTGTGAAAGCCTTGGTCTCTGGCCTGGCATTATTGACAAGTAGTGGAACCTGTAAGAGGCAGAGCCTAGTGGAAAGAAGCCACAAGCAGGGGCAGGGGATGGGTGGGAAGCATGGGCTTTGCAGGAGGTGGGGCCTTATGCCTTTCCTCTTATGTTCTTTTTTCCTACCTGCCCATGAGATAAGTGTCTTTATGACCAGCTATTCCCCACCATGGGACGAGGCCTCACCATAGGCCCAGAAACAAGGCCCATCAGCCTTGCACTGAAACCTCCAGAATCATAATCTCAAATAAAACACTCCTCAGCTATCTTGTCCCAGTACAAAAGCATTAGCATGGTCTCTAGCTAGCAGTGTATGAGTTCCCTATCCCCTGACTATGTGCATGATTGGTTCAGAGCTGGAAACAACTGCTGATGACACTCTGGGCTCTCCCTGAGTCTCCTACACTAGAGCTGCCAAGCAAACTTGCTCTGATGCACCAGGGCTCCTGTTTGGTGTAAATGGCATGTGTGTGTGTGTGTGTGTGTGTGTGTGTGTGTGTGTGTGTGTGTGTGGTGTGTGTGTGTGCGCATGTGTACATGCACATGTGGATGAGGCAAAACTGAAACTCTAAATTCAACCATGTGGGAAATATGCTTCTAGACTTTTAGTTACAAATGCTCATATGTCCCTTCTTTGAGCCTTATCTATGTCAAGTCATTTACAATGTAAGGCGTATTTTCTACCACTTGGAAGATGGTTGCTAATGTATAAATGAAGATACAGGGTGGGAACTAACAGCCTTTGGCTTCTCTTCAAGTCTCCCATGGTATTCCCATTCTCTGGTCTTCTGAGATTATTACATGGTTTGTCTTGTTTCACAAGACAGTCATGACACTAGACAAACTGTTCATTTGATATTGCTAATTTAGTAACCAGTCTTGGGGACCAAGATCTATAATCTCAGCTATGGGAGAGGCTAAGGGAGGAGAGTTGCACATTAAAGTGCAGTCTGGCTTACAAATTGATTTCAAGGCCAAACTGGGAAACACAGTGAAACCCTGTTTCAAATCCTAAATTGGACTGTTTTTTTTTTTATCTTGGGGTTTTTAATTTTAATTTTGGGGGTGCAGTTACAAGGGTAGGGGGTAGACATGAAAGAACTGGAAAATTAGTGTGATTTGGGTGCATGATGTGAAATTCCCAAAGAATCAATAAAATTAAAAAAGAAGAAAAGAAAACTAAAGATCTCATTACTCCTCCCCACCCACATACATACTCACACGCACATACACAAAATCAAAAGAGACATCAGACTGAAGCTCAGCGGATGAGTGTTTACTTAGTATACACACGAGTCTAGGGTCAATCCTCTTTACTTAAAAAAGAAATGTATAGTAGGATATTTCAAGCAAGGCCTTAGAGAATACTAATAAGTGAAATTTAATCCATAGTCACCCAGATACTCCCTATGAACTAATTGAATCAATACCATCATTATGATTTGTGATTCAAAACCATTTAGAGAGCCATTGGAGACTATCAGCAGAGCTGAGGTCTACCCCGAACCCTTCACACACCAGTTCCTAGGTTCCAGCTCCGCCTGCAGTTCCGGTTCCAGAGACAGAAGCCATTGGAAACTGCCAGTAGAGTTCCAGAGGTGGCTGCTGTTGGAGACTACCAGTAACAGCAGGGGTCTGTTCTGTGACCTCCACACACCAGCTCCGAAGGTGCCAGCCCTGTCTGAGGTCTCAGAGACAGCGGCCTTTGGAAACTACCAGCAGAGGTGAGGTCTGCCCCGAGCCCTCTGGGTGCCGATTTCCAGGCCCCAGGTCTACCTGTGGTCCCAGAGACAACAGCCACTAGAGACTACCAGCAGAGGTGAAGTCTGCTGCAAGACCTCCAAGTGCCAGTTTCTGGGCCCCAGTTCTGCCTGCAATCCCAGAGGTGACAGGCACTGAGGATTACCAGCAGTGGTGAGGTCTATGCTGTGACTTCCACAAGCTAGCTTTCTGGGCCTGGCTCTGCCTCCAATCTCAGAGGCAGCAGCCACCAGTGACTACCAGAGACCTCCAAGCCTTCCTACACCATAGACAACCAGATGCCTAGAGGACAATGTAAGAACACACTTAATAAATCTCAGGGCAATACAGCACCATCAGAATTCACTATCCTACTACAACAAGCCTTGGACATCCTAACTCACCTGAAACACAGGAAAACAATCTTAAATCTAATCTTATGATAGAGGATTTTAAACAGGAAATGAATATAGAGCTCAAAGAAATATAGGAGGCCCCAATCAAATAGGTAAAGGAAATGAATAAACCCCTTAAAGAAATACAGGAAAATACAAGCAAACAGGAAAAGGAAGTTAATAAAACTGTTCAATGTCTGAAAAAAGAAATAGAAGCAATAAAGAAAACACAGTCTAAGGCAATCGTGGAGATGGAAAACCTAGGAAAGAGAACAGAAACTATAGATGCAGGGATCACCAACAGACTACGAGAGATGAAAGAAAAAAAATCTCAAGCATAGAAGATACAGTGGAAGAACTCAATACATCAGTCAAAGAAAATGCTAAATTTAAAAAGTGTCTAACACAAAACATCCAGCAAATTTGGTACACCATAAAAAGATCAAACCTAAGAATAATAGAAATAGAAGAAGAAGATTCTCAGCTCTATGGCCCAGAAATATCTTTAACAAAATCATAGAAGAAAATTTCCCTAATCTAAAGATAGACATACACGAAGCCTACAGAACACAAAATAGATTAGACTGAACAGTAAAATCTTTCCACCACATAATAATTAAAACAATAACTGTACAGAGCAAATAAAAAATACTAAAAGCCACAAGGGATAAGAGCCAAGTAACATAAAAAGGCAGACCTATTAGAATCACACCAGATTTTTCAGCAGAGACTTTAAAAGACAGAAGGGCCTGGACAGATATCTTGCATACATAAGACACCACAGATGCCAATCCATACTACTATACCCAGCAAAAATTTCAATCACCATAGAAAGAGAAAAACAAGACATTCCATGACAAAACTGAATTTAAACAATACCTCTCCACTAACCCAGGACTACAGAGGATACTAGAAGTAAAACTACAATACAACAAGGTAACTACACCCAGGAAAACACAGGAAATAAATAATTTCACTCCAACAAAAACAAAAGAATGCAAGCACACACACTTGCACTACCACCACCAATATAAAAATTAAAGGAATCAACAATAATTGATAAAACCTTAATATCACTCAACATCAATGGACTCAACTCCCACCTCCAAAAAACACAGGTTAATAGAGTGTATATGAGACAGAACTCATCATTCTGCTACATACAAGAAACACACCTCAGCAACAAACATCGATATTACCTCAGAGTAAAAGTCAGGAAAATAGTTTTCCAAGCAAAAGCACCCAAGAAACAACATGGAGTGGTTATTCTAATATCTAATAGAATAGACTTTCAAGCAAAAGTAACCAAAAGAGATTTGGGAAGGACATTTCATACTCATCAAAGGAAAATTCCACCAAGATGACATATCAATTCTGAACATCTATGCCCCCAACACAAGGGCACCCACATTTGTAAAAGAAACATTAGTAAAGCTAAAATCACACATCAAACCCCATACATTAATAGTGGGAGACTTCAACATGCCACTCTCACCAATGGCTAGGTCAATGAGACAAAAACCAAATAGAGAACTAATTAAACTAACTGATTGTTATGAATCAAATGGACCTAACAGATATTTACAGAACATTTCACCCAAACGCAAGAGAGTATAACTTCTTCTCAGCACCACATGGAACTTTCTCCAAAATTGACCATATACTCAGTCACAAAGCAAGCCTTAAGAGATACAAGAAGATTGAAATAACTCCTTGTATCTTATCAGGATACCAAGAATTAAAGCTGGAACTCAACAATAACAGAAAGCCCACAAACTCATGGAAATTGAATGACTCCCTACTCAGTGACCCACTGGGTCAGGGATTAAAGAAACAAAGAAATTAAAGATTTTCTAAACTTTAATGAAAATGAAGGCACAGCATACCCCAACTTATGGGACACAATGAAAGCCGTACTAAGAGGAAAGTTCCTAGCACTAAGCACCTTCATAAAGAAATTGGAGAGATCACATAATACTAATTTAACAGCTCACCTGAAAGCTCTTGAACAAAAAGAAGCAAGCACAACAAAGAGGAGAAGATAGCAGAAAATAATCAAACTCAGAGCTGAAATAAATAACTTAGAAACAAAGAGAGTAATGAGAAGAATCAATGGAACCAAGAGCTGGGTCTTTGAAAAAAAATCAATAACATAGACAAACCCTTAGCCAAACTAACTAAAAGGCAGAGAGACAGTATCCAAATTAACAAAATCAGAAATGAAAGGAGGACATAACAATAGATCCTGAGAAAACCCAAAGGATCATTAGGTCTTACATCAAAAGCCTATATGACACAAAATTGGAAAATCTAAATGAAACAAATGCGCTTTTTTGATAGATTTCACTTACCGAAGTCAAATCAAGATCAGGAAAACAGTTTAAACAGTCCTATAAACTCTCAGGAAATAAAAGCAGTCATTAAAAGTCTCCTAACCAAACAAAACAAAAAACAAAACAAACAAAACAAACAAACAAACAAACAAAAAAAAAAAAAAAAAAAACAGGGCCAGATGATTTTAGTAGAGAATTCAAACAGACTTTCAAAGAAGAACTAATACCAATACTCCTAAAACTATTCCACAAAATAGAAACAGAAGTAACATTGTCAAGTTCATTCTACTAAGCCACATTCAATCCGATACCTAAACCACACAAAGACTCAACAAAAAAGAGAATTTTAGACCAATTCACTCATGAACATTGATGCAAAACTACTCAATAAAATATTCATAAATCAAATCCAAGAATACATCAAAACATCACTCACCAGGTTGAAGTAGGGCTTCATCTCAGGGATGAATCTAATCCACCATGTAAACAAACTGAAAGAAAGAAATTGCATGATCACCTCATTAGATGCAGAAAAAGTCTTTGAGATAATCCACCACCCTTTCATGATAAAAGTCTTGGAGTGTGCAGGGCATGGTGGCACACATCTATAATCCCAGCCCTCAGGAAGCAGAGGTAGATGGATATCAGTGAGTTTGAAGCCAGCCTGGTCTACAAAGAGAGTCCAGGATAACCAGGCCTCTGCAACACAGAAAGATTCTGTCTCCAAAAACCAAACTAAACAAACAAACAGTCTTGGAGAGATCAAGGATACAAGGCACATACCTAAACATAATACATAATAAAGGCTATATACAGCAAGTCAATATCCAGCATCAAATAAAATTGAGACAATCTCAAACCAATTCCACTAAAACAGGGACAAGTCTGCCCATTCCTCTCTTTACCTAGTCATTATAGTACTTGAAGTTCAAGTTAGAGCATAAGACAAGTAAAGGAGATCAAGGGGATACAAATTGGAAAGGAAGAAGTCACAGTATCCCTATTTGCAGACGATATGATAGTATATACAAATGGCCCCCAAAATTCCACCATAGAACTCTTATAGCTGATAAACACCTTCAGTAAAGTGGTTGATTACAAGATTAAGTAAAAAAAAACAAAACAAAAACAAAAAAATATCAGTAACCCTCTTGTATATAAATAACAAATGGGCTGAGAGAGAAATTAGGAAAATGACACCCCCACAAATAATATAAAGTATACTGGTATAACTCTAACCAAGCAAGTCAAAGGCTTGTATGACAAGAACTGTAAGACTCTGAAGAAAGAAACTGAAGAAGATATGAGAAGATGGAAAGATCTCCCATGCTCATGGATCGTTAGGATTAACATAGTAAAAAATGGCCATCCTACCAAAAGCAGTCTATAAATTAAATGCAATTACCATCAAAATATCAACACAATTCTTTACAGACCTTGAAAGAACAATTCTAAACTTCATATGGAAACAAAACAGAATAGCTCAAACAATCCTATGCAATAAAAGAACTTCTGGAGTTATCTCCATTCCTAGCTTCAAGCTATACCACAGAGTAATAGTAATAAAATTGCATGGTACTTGCATATAAATAGACTGGTTGATCAATGCAATTGAATCAAAGACCCAGAAATAAACTCACATACCTATGGATTTGATTTTTTTATAAAGGAGCCAAAACCATACAATGGAAAAAAGAAAGTGTCTTCAACAGATGGTGCTGGTCTAACTAGATGTCTACATGTAGAAAAATGCAAATAGATCCATATTTATCACCGTGCCTAAAACTCAAGACCAAGTGGATCAAAGACCTCAACATAATCTGTTAGAAGAGAAAGTGAGAAAGAAGCTTGAACTCATTGGCTCAGGAGACGACTTCCTGAACAGAACACTGAGAGCTCAGCTCTAGGATCAATGATTAATAAATGGGACCCCATGAAACTAAACGCTTCTATAAGGCAAAGGACATGGTCAGTAGAACAAAAGGGCAGTTTACAGATTGGGAAAAGATCTTAACCAATCCTACATCTGACAAAGGGCTAATATGCCAAATATATAAAGAACTGAAGAAATGATAGGCTGCAGTCAGAAAATGAAGGAGGGCCCCCACTGTCAGAGGTTTGGGGAGGGGAATAGGACAGAAGGGAGGGGAGTGGGAACGGGAAGATACAAGTGAGGGGATAACAATATGGATGTAATATGAATAAAATATGATTAAAAATACTAGGCATGGTTTAAAAAAAGAGTATAATACTTTTTTAATAAAAATTTTATAAAAAAAAAAAAAGAAGTCAAGAAATAAACACCAAAAAAACAAATAATCCAATTTAAAAATGGAGTACAGAGCTAAATAGAGAATTCTCAAGAGAGAAATCTCAAACAGCTGAGAAGCACTTAAAGAAATGTTCAACATCCTTAGTAAAAAGGGAAAAGCAAATCAAAATGATTCTGAGATTTCTTTCATCTTACACCTTTCAGAATGGCTAAGATCAAAAACGCAAGAGACAACACACACTGATGAGGATGTGGAGAAAGAGGAATACTCCTCCTTGCTGGTGGGAGTGTAAACTTGTATAACCACTTTGGAAATCAATCTGGCACTTTCTCAGAATATTGGGAATAGTGCTACCTAAAGACCCAGCTACACCACTCCTGGGTATATACGCATAAGATGCTTCACCATACAACAAGGACATTAGCTCAACTCTGTTCATAGCAGCTATATTTGTAATAGCCAGAATCTGGAAACAACCTAGATGTCCCTCAACCAAAGAATGGATAAAGAAACTGTGGTGCATTTACACAATAGAATACTACTCAGTTATTTAAAAAACAAAAACAAACACATCATGAAATGTGCAAGTAAATAAATGGAACTAGAAAAGATCATCCTGAGGGAAGTATCCCACACCCAGAAAGACACACAGGTACGTCCTTACTTATAAGCAAATTTTAGCCATATAGCACAGGATAAACATACTAGAATGCACAGACCCAAAAAAGATAAGAGCCAGAAGGATCCAATGGAGGATGCTTAAATCTCACTCAGAAGGGGACATAGAATAGACAGCAGTAGTGGTTGAAGAGAGGGAGAGGGAGCCCAGAGAGAAATGAGGGTGGAGATCAAACCTGGCAGGGTAGGGGGAAACAGAAGGTCTGCAGAGAAAAGAAAGACTATGGGAGGACATCTCTGTAATAAGCTGGAGACCTACACCAGGGTAGGTTTCTGGGAGGATATGAGGGGGACTCTAGCTGAGACTCCTAGTAGCAGGGGCCATGGCAACTGAAGAGGACACCCTCTAACTAGGCAAGACTCCTAGTGAAGAGAAGAGAACACTAACCCACCCACAAAAACTTTGACCCAAAATTTACCCTGCCTAGAAAATGTGCAGGGATAAAGATTGAACAGATAGAGCAGAGATTGAGGGAATGCCCAACCAATGCCTGGCCCACCCCAAGGCCCACTCCATGGAAGAGAGACAACCCCAACACTATTAAAGACACCCTGCTATGCTTACAAACAGGAGCTTAGCAGAGTTGTCCTCTGAGAGGCTCCACCCAGCAACAGTTCAAAACAGATGCCGAAACTTACAGCCAAACATTGGGAACCTTGTGGAAAAGTGGACGGAAAGAGAAAAGGACCTGGAGGTGACAGGAGCCCCACAAAAAAAAAAAAAAAAAAAAAAAAAACAGAGCAGCCAAATAACCAGGGCCCAGAGGGGTTTGTAGAGACTGAAGCACCAACCAAGGACCATGCATGGACTGGACCTAGACCCCCTACACAGAGTTAGCTGATGGGCAACCCAGGCTTCATGTGGGTCCTCTAGTAAGGGGACTGGGTGCTGTCTCTGACCGGGGCCCTGCTGCCTGCTTTTTTAAATCACTTCCCCCTGGTGGGACTGCCTTGCCAGGCCACAGGGGAAGAGAATGTGTTCAGTTCTGATGCTACTTGATAAGCCAGGGCAGGTGGGTAGGCGGGGCTCCTCTTTTCTGAGGAATATGGGAGGGGAGATGGGGAAAGAGGGAGGGTGGGACTGGGAGGAGAGGAGGAAGGGGCCTATGACCAGGATATAAAATGAATAAAGTAATTAGTAGTTAAAATTTAATTAATTAAAAACTATTTAGACTGTATAGTTCTATATGTTAGTTAATACCAACCCCATATTATAAGCAATTGTGATAAATAATGACATATGAACATATAACATTGATTGATAAAGTAGAACATTGACAGCTCATTGAAAGTTTAAATAAATTGTCAATATTTCACATCATCTACATCACAACCGGTCTGTGTTATGGTTTGGTGTTTTGTTTTGTCTTTTTGGTTTTTGTTTTGTTTTTCTGATAATAGTTTTTTGGTTTTTTTGTAATTTAAAAAATGCAGTTTATGGTAGTACAGACAGCTGAAGTTGAGCACAATGCACAGCCAGCCTGGCAGTGTCCCAGCCTACAGGACATTTATTTATTGTCATCTGTAGCAGGTAGGAACTCAGCATGAGAGTCACTAGAGCTGCTCAGGGACAGAAATGGATCTGTGAAGACCTACATCCTTGACATTAAATCCTTACCTCAGAAACGCCACACCACAGAGACTATGTTCCTGTCTATTTATTTCTAGTGTGTTTTTGCAAAGCTCATGTTTGCAATGTGTCTATATGCAATCTGCAAAACAAGGGGGAAATTGTTATGAGCTCATATTTTTGAAAATCAAATGATCCAAGGCACTTCATTAACTCTGAGCCAAGCACTATTATTGTCACTTAGCCATCTTTGAAGCTATTCTACAACAGAGCATTTCTACCTGGCAGTGTGTTTCTCCTTAAATTAAAAGGAAGGGGGGGAAAAGCCTAGCACATTACTATAATTGTTTTAACACTTGATAGTTTTCACAGAAGCAGCAGAGAGCATGCATAACGGCTGCCCTGGCATTGAGTGGACATGATCCTAAGGTTTTTGACATCAAAATATAGATAGATGATCAGTACATTTTGAGAGAAAGGTCCTGGAATATTAAATGTCCTTGATGAACAAAAAAAAAAAAAAAAAATTAGCCCTTTGAGGCTTTTAAGCACAGTTTTGAAATATTTTCTTTCTAAACCTTAAAGTAGCATTATGCAATACATTTTACAATATGGAGCTAAGTTGCATTAGCCTGCTCAGACTCTCTGGTGTGCTTGTCTCCTCCCTGCTGCCGCTAAAGCCCAACTACACAATTGTTCCAGGCATGCTGGTTTTCCATTTTTCTGAAGCACTCACCGTAAAGGCTACATGATGGAAACCAGAAACATAGAGTTAACTGGCCATCCAGGCCAGGGCTCCTGAAATTTAGCCCTGGAAAGTTAAGAACATAGCAGGTGAGTACTAAAACTCAGAGTCTACGGAGAGATATTTGGGAGGTTTGGATGGTGAAAAGAACTTAGTCTGCCGCATGATAGCTGGCATACACTGTTGACCATGACTCTTTGACTGGAAGCAATGTCTGCCTCAACTGTCTACCAAGCCAGCATTCCTTTAGCTTCTGTGGGACTACCCTATTTGTGGAGATCATAGGAAACAAGAACACACACAAGTTAGAGCCATCCTTGTCGACTCTAGTCTGTCTACAACCTTGTCTTCCAGACCACCCTTCTTTTGGACCTAAGCACCAACATCAGATCCTAGGACCATCTTTCAGAGAGTTAACCAGATTCCACGTTGCATAATCCAATTTCTTAAGCTAGGTTAGATAGCTGCACATCATTAAGATATAACTGATATACTCAGGTCCATCTTCATTAGTGGAAGATGGAAGATGGGAGAGAGGAAAGAGTGAATACCTCCACTTTCCTTGTCTCTATAGACTAGTCCAAGATTTGATACTTCATTGCCACCAATATAGAGAAGTCCCCATAGAGATTTCTTTGAGCAATTCACTGAGCTTCTTTCTGCCCTTTTCAAGATGGTGGCAAGGTGATGGACCATAAAATCCTTTCTCTTCCTTTTGCCTTGCTATTGTCACATGAATCTTGAATTTTTACCTCAGAGTATTTATCTAGAGAAACTATCCTTACAAGTCAGAACAGGAAAAAAAATGGCTCTAGAAATAAGATCAACAGATAAGATGTGGGACAGAATGACCCATTTACCTGAGCCACCTCCTTCTCCCTCTTAGTCTTCTCTTTGTCTAGCTAGAACTTAATCCTGGTCTCTTTTCACACTTTTCATACTTTTCGCATCCAGTCTGGTGACTTCAAAGGCTATCTGTATAATAATAATAGTTCCAAATTTTTGTCTCTAGCCCCAATGTTTCTCCTGGTTATACTTATGCAAGAAGTAATTTTAAAGCCAACCTGTCTTCAACTGAATTAATTATTTTCTTTTCATGCCCAATCCTCCCTGGGTATGCTCTGACTCAGCAAAAGATAGATAGATAGATAGATAGATAGATAGATAGATAGATAGATAGATAAACAGATACATACAGAGAGAGAGAGAGAGAGAGAGAGAGAGAGAGAGAGAGTAGTATGTATGTGTATTCACAAGTGCACATGTGTGTGCCGGTTGGCACATGCATGTGGGTGTGCACTGCGGAAGTCAAAGTCTGATGGTGAATATCTTCCTCACTCAATCTCTACCTTTAGATGTTGAGGCAAGGGTCTCTCACATGAACTCAGAGCTTGACAGTTGTTCGCCAGCTTGCTCTGGCAATCCTCTGCCCCCTGAGGTCTAATATTACAGGTGGGTGGCCATGCCTGGCTCTGGTTCCCACTCTTGTACAGACACCTTACCCACTCAGCCATTGCTCCATCCCTGGAATCATTTTTCACTCCATATCATCTCCTAAGATGCACTGTCTCCTAAGCATCAAGTCCTGCCTATTGTTTCTCATCAACACATCTCAAAACAACATTTTTCTTCATCTTTCTTGTGGTCACCCAGTATCCACTCTTGTTTGAAATGTCATGGTTCTTTACTTTTTGTAATCCCTTCATCTCTCTCTCTCTCTCTCTCTCTCTCTCTCTCTCTCTCTCTCTCTCTCTCTCTCTCTCTCTCTCAAATCTCTTCTCCATGTTACAGCCAGTGTGACTCTGGTGAACTGCAAAGCTACTCATCAGGGCTGGGTTGAAGCTCACTAATATAGCCTATGCTTAACATGTGTGAGTCCCTGGGATCCATCCTCAACACCACACAAAACGATAAGCAAAACACCAAATCATTATTGATTTAAAACCATCAATATCTCCCCCATTGCTGGTAAGAAAGAGTCCAATTCATCCAGTGGCTATGGTAAAAGCCTGTTATCTGGCCCTTGCTAAGTTCACCAGCCACCATCACCTGTGTATTCTGCCACAGATCTCATGAAACCCTTCAGTGCCTTGAAGGTGGGCCTGCTGTCTCCTCTGGGCCCTCCTACAGGAAGATTCCACTACCAAGAATACCTTTTTCAATGTCTACCTTTCCAAGATACCTCTTTCATATCTCAAATTTGCATCTCTTTCATCCAGAAGATTTCTGGGCTCCCAAGACTAGGGATGATGTGGCCAGTGCTACCTCCTCTTTTCACTCTGGAAGACTCATACCTATTGCTGCCATTGCATGCTTAACTGTGACTTCACCCCTCAGGCCCTTTATAACGTCTTTGTCTTACTGCTGTATGTGCCATGCAGAGTTTCAGAGCCTATCAAACAGAAGACACTCATAAATTTTTGATGAATGATGACCATCATTTTAAAGAGACAGAATGGCTCCCAGGCCAGGAGAATTTCACCATGAAATGATTAAATGTATTGGCATGTCTAAATAAAGACTGTCTCAGTCATTAAAGAAGCTAGCCAGTTTGAAAATTCAGAGCAAAATGAGGCACTGAAGTAAAGCTGAGTGCCTATCTAAGCATATCCAGAAAATGTGGTCCCATTAGTGAGAACACCCCTTTGCAAAACCTGTGCATCCAACTCTTCCAACCAAGTGCCATTAATTCCTGTTTTGAGCTCCATATTCATGGAGCTCATCATGAAAGTGTATGTACGGGGAGAAAGACATGCAGACTCAGTGGCTCCAGCTTCGGTGGCAGTCATTCATGACAGTCAACTAATGGGTTGCTTATATGGAAGCGAAGGAAGGCACCAACTGAACTGACTGGTCAAGGCATCATCCACAAGTGGCTTAGACATTTCAACCACTTTTTTTTGAGAATACAAGAACTTATATTTAATGTGTATGAGCCTGCATATATGTAAAAGTGTCACATGAGCATCACATCCCTTCGGACTGAAAGTACAGGTGTTTGTGAGCCACCATGTATGTGCTAGAAACTGAACCTAGGTCCTCTGTAAAATCAGCAATTAGGCTTAATCTCTGAGTCGTCTTGCCAGACCCTCTTTTAAATAAGATTTTTAATTGATAAGCAATAATTGTAAATGCTTGTGGGGTACAATATGAAGTTCTAATCTCTGTGTACATTTATAAAAATTCAATCAAGCTAGTGAATACATCCATCTTCTCATCCACATCTTTTTGTGTATGTGGTGGAAAGATTACAAATCTGTTAGCAATTGTAAAATGTGCCTTATTATTCATGGTGGTGGCAGAACAGATTACTAATCTGAATCCCTGCAGTGTAAATGAAACATTGTACCCTTTAGACAACAGCTTCTTCACCTTAAGCTTCTCTCCTCCACATCCCTACCCTCTGGTAAGTACCAGTTCTCTCTCCGTGGAATGGGCATTTTTAGATTTACAAATATGCGAGTAGACATAGCATTTATCTTTACATGACTGACTTGTTCAACATTAATTCCTCAAATTCTGCCATTGTTACAAGTTTTCTTTAAGTCTGTATAATATTGTTTTTAGTACACACGCCACATTTTCTTTCTTTCACCTTCCTTCCTTCCTTCTCCTCTCTCTCTCTCTCTCTCTCTCTCTCTCTCTCTCTCTCTCTCTCTCTCTCCCTCCCTCCCTCCTTTCCTACTTTCTTTCCTTTCTTCTCCTGTTGGGTTTTATTTGTTTGTTTTAAAACAAGGTCTTGCTACTTAGCCTACACTATTTTTGAGCTCGCAACAGTCCTACATAAGCTTTCTGAGTCCTGGGACTGCAGATGTGCACCCCCCACCTGGCTTGTGCTACCTTTTCATTGTCTGTTCTTACTTTACTTCCAAGATCCATATGCTAACGTTGGCCTTGAAACCTACAGCAGAAGCCAAAAGGAGTTCTGACCAATGGGAGAAGCATGCTTCATAACAACCTCTTAGTTCTCACGGGACATTTTTTGTAGCATTTTGCTGCCATTCTTGGTGAGAATTATAATAATTTACCAACTGATAATTTTTAAGCCACGCTGACTAAAGGAACATGGGAAACCAAATAAAGATCACTAGGAAGATAAACTCTTGGATCCAATGCTGTGCAGAAGGTTTTAGCTGCATCTAAAATTTCAGTAACAGAAATGTATATCTAAATAAAATAATGAGCTTCCCACATTAGTGGAATTAAAAGGAGGCAGCAAACTCCAAGGGCCCTAGGTCCCCATCCTCACAGTGTCTTATAATATATAGTTTGATAATTAAGATACAGTTTAACACATTTCTATATATTCCAGAAAATGCTTATAATTTAATAGTATTTTTTATAAAATAAAGTGACCACCATCTATTTAATAAATATACTGATGCAAAGTAAAACTGATATAACTCACGCGGGCACCGTGTAGAAGCGTGTGTCATACCTCACAGAGACACTTCTGCAGCATGTAGAAATGGCAGCAATTAATGTTCAGATTCATACAGGAAGGTACGGTTCCTAATTTAGAGCTTTGTCCTTTAAAACCAAAAAGGACATGAGATAATTGGAAGCAGTTTTGGAACAGGGCTACTGGTGAATTTTTCTAAGAGTGGCTGTTAGTCTATGGCATTGTTTCTGTCTTATATCAGAGAGGGTGTCCACTTAGATTTATGCAAAGTCTAAGCATGTTCAGTTTTAGATGAACCTTCCGTCTCTCCTGTGACTCGTGCAAAGCATGAGTTTCTTTTAATTAAAATATGCAGGGGGAATGATAATGAAAAATCTGTCAAGGTTCTAACACCTTTTGATAGCAAACCTAACCACACACTGAAGAAATTAGAAGAAAGGGGCAGGAAAGAGAAGAAAAGGCTGGAGAGATGCTCAGTGGATGAGAGAGCACTTGTTGCTCTTACACAGGACCTAGGTTTGGTTTCCAGCACCGAGATAGTGACTCACAACCACCTGTGACTCCCATTCCATGGGATTCAATGTTCTTTTTCTGGACTCAGGCATCAGGGATATGCATGAAGACAAAACACTCATATGCATGAAATAGACTTTTTTTTAATTAAGAAAAAAAAAGTCTAAGCATGAAAAAAAAGTTGGTGACATTTGTCAATTTCTTGAAATTTATCTAATACTTGAAAACAGTATCTCAGTTTTTTGAGAAGACACAGTGGGATGAAGATGGTTTACATTGTAATAAGTCTATTAATAAAAATAGAATTAGAGATTATGATAAAAGAATATGAAAAAGCAAACAAAATAACTCACCCTTTATGTTACTTGGTTTGTTTGGTTTGCTTTTGAGATAGAGTCTGACTACATAGTTCTGACTGGCTTGGAGCCAACTTTGTAGACTAGGCTGGCCTCAAGCCCACAGAGATCTCCCTGACTCTACCTCCTGAGTGCTGGGATTAAAGCCATGTGCCACCACACCTAGCCATTGATTACACTTTTAATCAAATGTGAGAAGATACTCACTTGAACCCAAGACAAGGTTGCAACTCCTGCGTGTTTTATTAATTAAATTTGTTCTTTGGCAATTTCATACATGTATATAATTCCCTAACTACACTCATGCTATATTTTCTCCTATCTCCCTCCCATTCTCCCCTCCTCCTGCCAAGAACTCTTTCCCACTATGGTGGTTTGAATGATAATGGCCTCCACTGGCTTATATGTTAGAATGTTTTGTCCCCAGTTAGTGGAACTGTTTGGGAAGGATTCAATGTGGCTATGCTGGAGTGGGCTTGGCCTTGTTGGAGAAGGCAAACACTACGGATGGATGGGCTTTGAGGTTTCAAAAGCCTATGCCGGGGCCAGTCTCACTCACTCTGCTACTGTCCCAGTACGTGCCACCATGCTGCTTCCTACCATGATCATTATGGACTAACCCTCTGAAGCTGTGAGCAAGCCCTCAATTAAATGTTTCCATTTATATGTTGCTTTTGTCATGGTGTTCTACCACAGCAATAGAAAAGTAACTAAAATACCTACATTCATGCATTTTCCTTTTGTTCTGTGACTCACTGAATGAGATAGGGTCATCTGGGCATGCCTGGGTTTGGAATTGTCCACTGGAGTCTGGTGGGCTCCTTTCCAGTCCTTCCTGATTTTCTTACTTTTGTTGCTGCTAAAGTCAAATGTCTTTGATGGTTATCTTATAAAGAACGTAATTTTATTCCACACAGTTCCAGAGTATTAAGTACTGTACTTAGTACCATGATCTAGGTACTGGTAGGTTCAGTGTCTGGTGAAGCTCTGCTTTCTACTTCCAAGATGATACTTTGAATGTGTATCCTCATATGGTAGAAGGGCCAAACTGGCCAAAGAGCCTGGATATCGCTAGTCCTCCAGTAAGGCTGTAAATCCTAATTGTTAGAGCTCCACCATTCTTGTCACAGGCACCTCTGTTTCAGTTACTATTTTCGATTGCTGTATTAAGGCACCATGACCAAAGGCAATGTAAAAAAAAAAAAAAAAGTAGGAGTTTGCTCTGGCTTACAGATCCAGAGGGATAAGAAGAGTCCATCATGTTGGGGAGACATAACAGGAAGTGGTAGGGATGGCAACAAAAAGCTGCCGGATCACACCTCTACCACAAGCACAACATAAAGAGGGTAAACTGGAAGTGGCACAAGACTTTAAACTCTCAAAGCCCACCCCCAGTCAGTGACACATCCCATAACTTCTCTAAACAGCACCAACAACTGGCAACCAACTGTTCAAATGCCTGAGCCTCACCACAGCCTCTTAAACTTGTTTGCTTTGTTTTTAATTATTTACCTATGTATGTGTTTGAGTGAGCTTCTATGCACAGTATGTGTGCCGCAGCCCTTAGAGGCCAGAAGAGGATGTTTGATCTCCTGGAACTAGAGTTTCAGGCAGTTGTGAGCCATCACGTGGATGCTCAGAATCAAATCCAGCTCCTCTACAAGAGCAGGAAGTGCCCATAACTGCTAAGCCTTCTCTGTGACCTCTAAACTTCTAACAATAATAATTCTGGTAGTTCGGATATGAAATGTCGTCCATAGACTCATATGTTTGAACACTTAGTCCACAGTTGCTCTTGAGGTCCTGTTTAATGTTTCAGAAACTTCAGGACGCAGGGCATCATTGGAGAAAGTAGATGACTAGGGGCAGGCCTTGAGGTTTTAAATCCAAATCTCATTTCCTGTTAACCTCAGCTTCCTGCCTGTGGTGCTTTGAATAAGAATGGCCATCCTTAAGACCCTTTGTTTGAATGCTTGGTTGCAGTTGGTAGAACTATTTGAGAAGGATTAGGAGGAATAGCCTTGCTGGAGGAGGTGTGTCACTGAGGGTGGGTTTTGGAGTTTCCAAAGCCTACACCATTGCTAGTTAGCTACTGCTGCATGCTTGTGGATGGAGATGTAAGCTATCAAGGACTATTCCAGCATCACACCTGCTTCCATGTTCCCTGCTGTGATGGTCATGGACTGCACTACTCTCTGGAACTGTGATCCCCAAATTAAATGCTTTCTTTTGAAGGTGCCTTGGGTGTGGTGTCTCTTCAGAATAGTAGGAAAGCACCGAGGATGATGACCATAGATGCTATGTGACCTTGCCTACTGTTGCCATCTTTCCCACCATGACAGATCATACTCCGTTGAACTAGAAGGCAAAACGAGACCTTCTCCCATGAAAGTTGGTTCTCGTCAGGTATTTTGTCACAGCAACAAGGAAGGTAACAAATACAGATAGTTAGAAGTTTCAGTGTGTGGACCTCAGAGAGGACTCAGATATTGAAACTACAATGCCACCTGACACGTTCCCACCCTCATTTGCAGACCATCCATGTCATCACTCCTCATTTCCTTAGGATGCTAGATGTCTGCCAAACACATCTATGATTACCTATCAACTCTGCCTGCTTGAATGTAGTAACTCCCACAAAACAAAACAAAACAAATGTGAGGTTATTAAAGGTGGAAGTGACTGTCTCATACTTTCATTTTTTAAGGTGAACACACAGGAAACGGGAAAGTAAATGAAAGGTGCCCCTTGTTACCCAGGAGCCCCTAGCCTGGGAGCTCCCCAAACATGTTCTGTGTAGTGTAGAAATAATACTGGATCCATGTCTCTATTCCTTGTGAACCTTTCTGATCATCAGATGTATGATTACAAGCAAAGCCAGATGGCCTTGACCAGCTAATTTTCAACCTTTAAAACAAGGATTGACCTTATGTTCTTTAGGTTCACTTCCACTTCTAAATTAATCTGAAATGATGGTTATGCTTCCAGCTGAGAAACAGCATCTATTTCCTCCTTCCTTTATCTCCCGCATAATGGGATTTAAATTGGATTTATAGGATGGAAGTGGCTTCCGGTCTGCTGAGTGACATAATTATTTCCACCACTGTTGCTCATCAGTAACTCCTACTCTTTGGGTGGGTCCTGCCACTACCTGGGGGGAGATTCATTTCTAACTGTGCTTCTGACCTTAATGAGACACAACATCCCCCTGGGAAGTATTCCCTAGGTACCCCTCCCAGAATGGTAGGATCTGGGCTGGGATGGAGACCTGGGTCAGACTTGAGTGCCAAGGAAAAGTCAAATGCCACTGTTATCCGAAGATGGCTTAGAAGTCACTATTGAAGCTTGCTTTCCTCTGAAGAGAACTCTCAGTGGCTGACATACTCACCACTGGTAAGGCTTTCAGAGGAGCCCCTGTGCTCGGTCCTTCTGCTGAGGTTTCCTAGGGGCTGAGTTTATCTCACCGAGGAGATCAGGAAGAGACATATAATACGGCTCACAACAGAAAGTGTCAGAAAGAAAGGTCAGGAAGTTTCCAATACGGGCTACGCTCTCAACTATAGAAAAACTTTAAAGCTCAGCAATTAATAACAACACGAGATGCAGGTAATCCCATCGGCCACCAACAGTTACTATTTTGCACATTATCTTTTGTATCAGTCACTAATTATGCTTTGTAAGTCCTGAATGAAGTTCCAGAGATGGATAACCCATCATTTGTAAACTACTATTTTATTTATTACTTGAAAATGTATACGTTTATATAATTTCTTTTGATCATATCCACCCTCTATTACCTCTCTCCAGTTCTCCTTAGTGTGCCCCACCTCATTCCCACAATTTCATGTCTTCCCCTTCTGTTAGTACTAATCCTAGAGTCCCAACCCCCCACAGCCCCCCTACCCCACACCCCCCACCCCTGCCGCCAACTCCTCCGCAACATTCCCTGAGCCTCAGAGGGGGAAGGCTCATGCAGATGACTCATCCACAGCTGAACTCTCACAATTGCTTATACTTGACATTTTGACCAGATACAAGTCTCTGCATTAACCATTATTTACTGCAAAAAGAAGCTTCTCTGACAAAAGTTGAGAACATCAGAAATCAATACAACCCGTCATTTTAACCATTCCTTCACAGTGAGATAGTAAACTGTTACTGGTTTTGACACCATAAAAAATTTTTTCATTATTGGGCTGGAGATGTGGCTCAGAGGTTAAGGGCACTGGATGTTCTTCCAAAAGTCCTGAGTTCAATTCCCCGACAATCACAAGGTGGCTCACAACCACCTATAATGAGATCTGGTGCCCTCTTCTGGAGGGAGGGCTGGCACACATGCAGGCAGAACATTGAATACATAATAAATAAATAAATAAATAAATAAATAAATAAATAAATATTTTTTTTAAATTCCACAATTTGTAAATATATCTTTGCATCTTGTTTCCGCAGAAGAAATTCTAGAAGTAGAATGATTAAATCAAATTGATGAATATAAGTAAGATATTAGCATGGCAAATATTTACTCTGAATGGCTTTTATCAGTTTATACTTTCCAACAGAGATGAGGATTCTAGCCTCTAATGACAATTATTGCAATTGTAACAGCAGGACATCTGCTATGAGACAGATAATATGTTCAACATTTTAAGATCATTATTTCATTTAATCCTCTTAAAAATCCTGGGGGGGTGGTCACTAATATGATCTGCATTTTCAACTGAGAAAATTAATCTACTAGAAATTAAGTAGTATGCCAACCTCCCTTGTCAGAAAACAACAAGCAAGAGCATTGGACCCACAAGTCCTCAGTAAAGGTAGGTCACTGGGGTGAGTCTCCGAGGGACATAACCTGGTCATGCTTCTTATCCAGTTCTCTGATTGCTGATTGGCCCATGTGTGGAGCTTCCACTTCACGCAAGCACCAGCGGTTGCAGGTAGGAAAGGGTTAGATATGAGAACAATTGCTGATGCAGCTTAGTAACTGCAAATTCTGATGGCCAGAGTGTGTTGTTAACCACACTTCAGGCTGCACTGAGCTTGTCCCCCACCGCATCAACAGCTGGGTCGCCAGGTCATCTTCCCACCCACGCACAAACAAAGGTTCTGCATCCTCAACAGTCTTGACCTCATCATAGCACTGGTACTCCTACAGTCTTTATAACCCTCTCCCCGCCCTTTGTGAACTTTTCTAGAGGAGCATGGGAGAAATACCTAAAAGGGGAACCCTGGTCCACCAGGATTTAGGAGAGGATCGCCTTGCCCCATGAATATGCCACAGACATCATAAATGTTCATTAAATCTTCTTTAAAAGTTACAACACAGAATCACTGTGCTGGTCCCTGCCTAGGGACTCCTACTGCAGTCCTGCTTTGTCATGGTTCCTTTGCTTTGTTTTGTTGAATAAACTTCTGCTCCAACAATGTCTCTGGACTTCAAGAAGGTGAGAACCAAGGGATCCCCAGAAACCAGGACAGAAGAACTGCTTGGCCAGCATGATGCCCGGTCACTCATGTGGACTGAACCTCAGGAAATCAGCAGCCACAAAACAAAGCAAGGCTTTATTCTCCTAGGCTGTGTCACATTGTGTCAAGTTGACACAATGATCAGATAAAGTAACAAATACTCTAACCAATTTGTGGAAAGGAAGAAAGGAAGGATGGGAGGGAGGGAGGGAGGAAGGGAGAAAAGAAGGAAGAAAGGAAGGAAGGAAGGAAGGGAAAGAAATGGATAACAAACATTTCCTCAGGCTCACCTTGACAAGATCACTAAAATAAAAAATGGCACCAAGCCTCAAAAACAGAGCGCTGAGCAAGGATTTGTTTGTAGGTGGTGACGAAGTGCACAGCAGGAGCAGAGCTTGTTTTTGTGTGGGAGGGGGACGGCGTGTCAGCTGTTTACCTTGCTTCAGGGTATGGGGTGGATAAGTCCACGTTGGGAAGCTTAGTTTAGGATAAGAGAGGCCGCAAACCCCCACAGACTCTCAGCGCAGGGCTCTAAGCGGCTGGTTCTCAGAGCTGCATGGGGTGGTGCAGCTTCTCAGAGCTGCTTAGGGGAGATCACATCCGCAGAGATTCTGCTGAGAGAAGCCTCGGCGTCTAAGAACTGATTTCCTCGCTCAGTTTTGAAGTTCAAAACTTAGAAATGGGATGTGAGGAAAGTTCATCGGCTTCCCCTAGCAGCCGCTCGCTCTGCTGTTTGTTTGTTTTCGCTAAGTTAGAGAAAGGGGACATTTCTGGCTCTAGTCAGGGAGACCCAAATGCTTGCCACCTCCCCTCCCCACACACACACACTCCAGAGGATGTGCGCGGTAAGCCATGCTGATCCCTGAACAATTAACACCTTCTCTCCCCATTGCTGACCTCCAGCCCCTCTCAGCTTATCAGCAGTCACAGTCTGCAGAGACTGTGGGAAAGTCAAGCAGAAAGGAGCGAAACTGTTGAGACAGCAATTTTAGGACTGGCTTTGATGAGCCCCCTGGTGGCAGCTCCACCTGATTATAAGGTGCCACTCACCAGAGCCAGATGGCAGATAAAACAAATGCTCCTATAGGACTGATGTAGGGGTCCTTCGTGGGTACCTAATGGAATCATGTCACGGTGAGATTTCGTTTGGATCACTCTGTATCCACTATTAAATCATATAAAATTGTAGTGTCTTAATCAAGTTCCAAAGGGAATGCTACTGACAGGCAAATGTGGATACAGGAATGTGTAGTGCAATTCTTTTAAAGACCGTATGGCTAAAAGAAAGGCATAGACAGTTAAGATGACCCTGAAGGAGCTGGAGAAAACAGTTTATAGGAGAATGCACCAAAGAACATTGCTGACAGAATGTCAAAAGTTGTTTCTATTCATTGGCCTTACTGACCCCTACACAAGCCACCCTAGCCTGGGCATGCGGTGCTTCTGCCTTTCTTAACAAGGACCTAGGCACTCTGAAGCTGCTCAGAGACTCTAGGGGGACCAGTTGCTGCCCTATTCAGCTCTGGCTCTGCAGGCGACCTGGATAAATCCAAGTAGCAGTTCACGTCCCCTAAGGGGATACAGCCAGGCCTTTCCCGACAGTCTTTGGATGCCATAGCTCAGACATCCATTGTTTTCTAGAGGACCATGTGCCAAAAAAGTTGAGGATAACCAGGTTCTTTTCCAGACACCAGTTATGGTGTAATTAGCATTAAAAAAAAAAAAAAGAAAGAAAAGAAAAGATGATTCTAATGCAGTGATTCAAAAGGCCAGCCCATTCAAGTCTCTCTGAAGAAAAGGTTATTGTTCCACATTAATATCCATTTTATCCTGCAAATAATTTGTCGGGAAACATGATTTTTTAAAAAGCATAATCAATTTGTGTAATCAGTTATCTCATATGAGCCACAGCTACTTCTTATTTTAAAACAAATCATTTTTCTCATCTCAAGACAGAATTGCTATAGGTTTTGATAAATTGCTCTATAATTGCTTGGAAATTAGAAATATATATGAATTTAATTATGGAAATCTTTATCTAAAATTATATCAAGTATGAATACTGTGACTAAATTTTAATTGCCGAGAGATGATAATTACATGCAAAACAAATAGAGCTAATCAAAATCATTAGCAGAACTTGTTAATCAATCACTTAATCCATTTTTTCACCCAGAAAGTTTAAGAGTATATGGAGCAAGTGAGAAGGGCATTAATTAAAAAGACACCCCTGAGAATCCCAGAGAGTGATAAAGGGGAGACAATTTCCATGGTAGAATATTTGCTAAGGAGACATTAGAGATGAACTCTGTTGCTGGCATGCTAATTTCCAGAACACCATAAACAAAGCAGTTCTTTCCTGATGTCCCTCTCGGATGATCCCAACAAAGCTGGCCTATTTATAGCCCCGACTGCCATCACACCAACCAAGTGGCTGAGACAGGGAAACAGGATCTAAAATGCTTTTGCACTATTTCCTTTCCTTGGAGGAAATGGATTTTAGTATTAGAAGTCAGCTCTTCAGCTAGTTTCTTATTGACCCCTTCCCAGTACAGTACACTACACACACACACACACACACACACACACACACACACACACACACACACACTGCTCGGGCACAAGAACAAACTATAGCTCAAGGTGCACAGACTTGCTTTTCTGCAATGTAACTTAACCCTGCTGTTTTTGAAAAGTAAAATGCTGTGAGGAAAGTAAACAAAATAGAAGCGCATATTCAAACAGCAAAAGAATGAGCACCGAGGCACCCTGTAGGTGAGTTATGGTGAACAGTGGGAGGAACAGAGGAGAGCAGAAGAAAGCTGGGAGAGAATACAGCCACCGCTGTGAAGTTTCATCATAGGAGAACATGCACACGGGCTATGTCCCCATGGGAAGTAATTAACCCTGAAGGAAGATGCCACAAGTAGAGAACTATGAAGTTCATCAGGGAAGGCTAACGGTTTCCTGTAAATGTGACTTACACTCTCACCAGTTGGGTGGGAAGGTTCTGATATCAAGACTATATAACAAGATTGTCTCAAAACAAAACAAATGAACTCGGAATATGGTAACCTCAAAAGATACCAAGCACAGTTGGAAATTCCCCCTGGCCTGGCCTGGCAAGAGGTTAGCCTCCCTGCTCTTTCACAGCTTAATTCTCTCCCTGCCCTTTGAGGACAAGGGGTGCCCCCACAGGTATCCACAGAAGCCAAATAATGCACCCCACTCCACCTGGCAGTCCAGTCCAGCAAGCTCTCCCTCTCCTCCAGCACAGTGTCAAAAACTGCCGGCTAAAATGGAGAAGTTCAATCAGACACTGAGCCTCCTAACAGAGTCTGGACATCCAGCTTTCAGTCCGAAATCCTGCCTAGTTCACCAAAGATCGGGCAGATCTCAAGCTCAATGCCAGATCCAATCAATCAAAGCCAACACATTAGACAGAGGTTGGGATTGCTGGCACATATTTAAAGGCATCCACCCCCACCCCTGGCTACTGGTGCATATTTTAAACAGTCAAAATAAAAGTGCTTCAAAGAACAGAATTTAAAAACAAATACAATTAAAAATACAGAAAACATGAGCGAGAAAAACAAAGAGCCAGTAAAACAAAACAAAACAAACAAAAACCTGAAAAATACAAGGAGAAGCCAAATAAAAAGTCTAGAGCTGAAAAACACAACAAATGAAATAAACGGACTGAGCAGAGGCTGGCTCAGCACAGGGAAGGGACACATAATCAGCAAATGGGAAGCCATAGCTGTAGATACAGCGCAGTCTGCAGAACATGGCTGATAAATGAAACACCGGAAAGCAGGGGAACTATAAGGATCATGACATCAGCATTCGAGAGGAGGAGAGGAGAGGTAGGGGCCAAGGAGTGTTGGAAGAACGTTATTAGAGACAAACTCCAAATGTGAGAGGCCAAGTAGGCCAGAATACAGCATGATTCTCTGAAAATTAGTCTTAAAAACATCTCAGAAAAAAAAAGAGAGAGAGAGAGAGAAAAGATAATGGAAAAATAACTTAGATGATCGCAGACTTTACATCAGATATCATGGAAGCTTAAAAGAAGTATTAATATTTTTTTCAATTGCTTAAAAAAAAAAAAAAAGAACTGGCTGGGGACAGCCCTATAGACTCCCAGAAGCCTCCGCCATCCCAGAGATGCCCCGCCCTCACTGATTTCTGCTCTCTCCCAGGCTTCCCCCTACCCATTCCTGATCCTCACCCTGTTCCCCTCCCTGTCTCTCTCCCATCCAGCTCCCTCCCTCCTACTTCAGGTGTCTATTTGATTTCCCCTTCTGAATGAGATTCACATATCCTCCCTTGGGCCCTCCTTGTTACTTGGCATCTTGGGAGCTGAGGATTGTAGCATGGTTATCCTGCACTTTATGGTTAATAGCCAAATATAAGTGGGTACATACCATGCGTGTCTTTCTGGGTCTGGGTTACCTCACTCAAGATGATCTCGTCTCTAGCTCCATCCATTTGCCTACACATTTCAAGATTCCTTTGTTTTCTTTGTTTGTATTTCATGATGTAGATGTACCACAGTTTATCCACTCTTCAGTTGAGGGACAGCTAGGTTGTTTCCAGTTTCTGGCTATTATAAATGAACCTGCTATGAACTTAGTTGAGCAGGTGTCCTTGTTGTATGGTGGAGCATCTTTTAGGTATATGCTCAGGAGCAGTATAGCTGGGTCTTGAGGCAGAACTACTGCCAATTTTCTGAGAAACTGATACTTCTGTCAGTGGGGGATATGGAGCTTGAAGAAGCCTTCCAGGCAGGACTTCTAATGGAGGGAGGGGGACAGCAACCCACCCACAAGACCTTCGACCCCAAATTTGTTCTGCTTACAAGATGTGCTGGGATAAAGATAGAGCAGAGATCGAGGGAGTAGCCAATCAATGACTGGCCCAACTTGAGACCCACCCCATGGGAGAGAGCCCACCCCCGACAATCTTAGTGATGCTCTGCTACACTTACAGACAGGATTCTGGCTTAACTGCCTTCTGAGAGGCTTCATCCAGCAGCTGATGGAAACAGATGCTAAGACCCACAGCCGAACAATAGGTGGAGCTCAGAATCTTGTAGAAGACTTGAGGGAAAGGTTGAGGGAGTCAGAGGGATCAAGAACACCACAAGAGTACCTACAGAGTAAACTAACTTGGGCCCATGGGGTCTCACAGAGACTGAACCACCAACCAAAGCATGCATGGGCTGGACCTAGGCACCCTACACATATGTAGCAGATGTGAGGCTTTCTCTTCATATGGATCACCTAACAATTAGACTTGGGGCTGTCTCTGACTCTGTTGCCTGCCTTTGGCTTCCTTTCCCCCTAGATGGTCTGCCTTATCTGCCTTATCTACTCAATGGGAGAGAATGCACTTAATCCTGCCGTGACTTGATGTATCAGGGTGGGTTGGTATCCATAGTGGCCTCCCCTTCTCTGAGAATAATGGGATGGAGGAATAGGAGAGAGAGGTGTAAGTAATGGTGAGACTGAGAGAAGAAGAGGGAGGGTCTGTGATCAAGCTATAAAGTGAATAGATAGATAGATAGATAGATAGATAGATAGATAGATATTTAGATAAATAATAGATTTTTAAAAAGAAGGATTGGTGACTTATACTCTCAGATCCAAGAAAAAAATATTCCTTAGGAAAAAAGGAAATCCTTCTTGGATTAAAGGGAAAACAAAAGATAAAATGAACAAGCAAAATGGAGAGAATTTCTCACCAAACTGATGGTGACTCAGGGGCACTGAGTCCTGGCAGTTCAAGTAGTGACTGCCCCTCACTAGCAGCCGTTTTATTGCATCTGGCGTTACCTGCTTTTCTTTTTTCCTGAAAGATGCCAAGACTTAAGGAAGAGGGGGCAGAAAAGATTGTAAGACCTAGGGGAATGGATGTCTAGCCAAACAGTGTTTCCTGGCCACAAATGAAATTATGGTACATGAACTCACTGTAGCCGGAACTGCATACATAAGATAAACTTAATCAAAATCCCAGCATGGAACGGGAGGGCTCGTGAAGTCCCACCAGAAGCCCAGGAGCTACTGTTAACTGCTGCTGCTGTAAGGAAAGCCAGATTCCTTCCGGGTCCACTCACACTCAGGTGGATAGCCCCACATCTGTACACACACAAGCAGCAGTAAGTAGACTCAGTAGAAACTGGCACTGATGAATGGAGGAAGGGTGAGTGAGAAGGAAGGAAAGAGGGAGGGAGAAAGAGGTGAAGGAGGAAGAAAAGGAAGAAGAGAAAATGATAGAGGGGAGGGGAGGGACTGAGGAGGTGAATTTGATCCAAACATATATGTGGGTATGAATTATATAAAAATATTTGGAAGACTCCACTAGGGGCTTCAGCCTGACTCAGTCTTCCCCAGGACCTTTCACCTAGTTTATCTGCTAGACGATCAGATAAATTAATACCAGCTAAAGTATTAATCCCTCACTCTGGCTTTATCTATGATTCTCCCAGACATCTTAATGCATCAAAAAGACCAACAAAAGCTTCAACAGAGGAGGGAGAAGGAGCAGTGTGTGAGAACTCGGAGGTGGGACACTTTAGCTGCCTGGAAGCCAGAGCTCAGAGCTGGCTGCTCATGCGCCGCTGCGGCAATTGCTCAGAATTTGACTGCACGCGAGGGCGACCTTATCTCCGAGAGGGAATGTCAGGGTAAAGTCCAATTTGCTGGAAGATACTTTGAATTTAATGTCATTATTGTACAAATATTATTAAATCAGCTTGCACCGAGAACCAGAACGTTTTCGTTTGTCATTATCTCGAGTCATTTGCATACTGTGGCCCATCCGTCTCTTTCACTGAAGTCCGATTAGGTTGTAAATAATTCTACCTCCTGACCGGAACTTGGGTTCCACAGAATTTATTCATTATAATTGCCCGATATCACTATATTAATCCTGCTACATAAACAGCAGGATTAATATAAAACAATTGTTCGGATTTGAAGAATTTGTGCAAATAATACATACAGCAAGAACAATTGTGGAATACAGTGTATTTATGATTTCACTGAATGTATAAAATCTGGAGGCAGGAGCGGCATGGGCCTTACAGCTCTACTTCAAAACTGAAGGGGAGGGGGGGGAGCCAAAAACTTGAGGTGTGAAGAGATTATATGGTTTGGTGGAGGCCAGATCTGCAAAGTAGTAGAACCAGCATCTACTTTCAGATCTTCTGTCATCAGAGCCCACACAGTTTCCCTACATCCCGTTCCATGTGCAATTAGAGGCCAGAACTAAATAAGAACATGAGTCAGTGACTTTGGTTTTAAAAACTGAAAAGTGTTTCTCAAGTAATAATGTCCAAGAGACATAGAAATATGGAACCAAGGGATGTATTTGAGACATGTATCAAAATGCCTTAGGTGACTATGTCTAAAAGCATAGCTCATCCTGTCTGAAGGTCCGTTTCTACTTCCTCCTGCTATCATAGGCCCCCTATTCCCAGTGGCTCACATCAGTCAAACCCAAGAATTGTAATGAGCTTCAAAAACAGCACACCCACAGATCCAGGCAGACTTGAGGACACCAAATTCCTCACCATTTTCCTGTCCAAAGACAGACATAGGACCACTGCTAACAGCACTCTGCTTCGTGGGAGAACAGCTAGGCAATTTTCTTTGACAAGTTCCTGCTCCTCTCAATCCAAAGAAGAAAAAAAGGAAGACGGGAGGGGGAAAAAAAACCCAGATGAGCCTAGAAATAATTTGGTTTTGTCCATGGCCATGATTTTCTGCATGAACCTTTCATTCTTCATCTTGTATGTCTCTCGTTAGCTAGGCGTCAAAGGAGAAATAAGATGTTAGAAAGCATTTCGCTGCGTGTTCAGTTACACGGCATCTATAACTCCTTAATCTTAAACAGCGTACCACTTCCATCATTAAGAAAAGACAATAAGGCTTAATAGCAAGAGCCATATGCCTGAAACCACAATTTGTGTTCTTTCCTTGCCGAGCCTGAGCAGATGGCCACAGGCCTACTAAGATGATTCAGATTGAGTGCATGATTCTGAGTCATTTCCTAAGACGAGCATGAGGGATTACAGTTAGTCAGCTAAGGATCCAGAGATTCTCAGGGGCTCTAGAAGGCCCATGGATGGAGTTCTAGGGGGTCTTGTTTTGTGCATGGGATCCAAACTGGAGACCGTGATTCAAGTCCACCACCTCTTTTCAAGGTTAAGACTATTCATTGCTTGCCACCTGGAAAGGGAGGATGGTCCTGAGAACACTGTCCCATAGATTCTGCTTCCTGCTGCCCTATACACATGTGTTTGTTGAGAATCCAAGGCAGCGATGGTCTACCTAGAAGAGAGTGATGCAGGATGCAAGGACCAGGGGAAAGATGGTCCTCACCTTGCTAGAGAACACAGCAAGGTGTCTGTCTGCATATCTTTCAGTAGAAAAATCTAGTAGAGTGTGGCTTGACTGAAAAGTGGCATGCCTCTGTGCCAGGATAAAATGAGACTCGGCTACAGGGTCACCTGTGTGATGCCTTCTGGCCATCAGAGAACAATGCCACCAAGTGGGAGGCTCAGCAGACAAGGAGACATTTCTGTGAGGAGCCTGAGAGGCCTGTGCTAGAACAGAAACCCACCATGCTTCTACCAAGATATTTAAGGAGTGTGTCAAAGAGAGAAATTAGGGATCCTGGAAGAGTTTGTCTGAGCAGAGGAGAGAAATATCACTGGGTACCGTTGTCATCACTTTGATTTTAACCACAGAGGTTGCCTAGGAAACCCAGGTTACAGCCTGCTGTGCTGAAACTTGAGATAATGGGAAGATTCAGCTACAAGCCGACCTCTGAGAAAGGGGAAGGATATGGACAGCATGCTGGCGTATGAGGCCCAGTATTGTTTCTCCCAGTATCCTAGTACCCGTTCAACATGAAGTGACATGATTAAACAGCTCACTGTGGATTTTCTCTCCTTAATAAACAAACAATCAAACAAACAAATAAGTAAATGTACCTCTTTAGAGGCTCTGGTGGTTTCAAATCTAAAAATGTTATTTACAGTCTCTTTACAAAGATACCATGGACCCTCTACTTTCCATGCCACTCCAAAAGGTCAACACAATTACTAGCACAATATTAGATATTTACAACTCCACCTTCCCCACCGACACCCCACGTATCACCTGTCTAATCACACAGATCTTATTTCTTTCAGGTTGTTTTGCATTATGGCACTATCTCCTGGGCAGGTCACATTTCCTGCCTACAGACACTTGGTGTGTAGGGTGTGGATCCCTAGTTGTACCACCAGGATGCTAACGCCAACCATTGGAGTCCATCTGACAGAATCTTTGGTTGAAAAGAGGAAAAGAATGAACATGTCGGCTCATTAGCATTGGTCCCTAAAAGTATGACACTAGGAATCAGCTGTGATTATTTTGCACCGGTAATTTTTTTTTTTCTGAATTAAACACACACACACACACACACACGCACGCACGCATGCACACACACACACACGCACGCACGCACACACACATGCACGCAAACACGCACGCACGCACGCACATCCCACTGTAATTTAGGCATCAGAAAATAATTATATAAGGAAATGCCTTAGGGTGAGTAAGTGCTCAGAAGAGCATGCTCAGGGGCCCAAGGACCATATCCTATGTTTAGTACCTGCATCTTCCCTCAGAGCACACATACTACGACTCTCATGTCCTCCTTGCAAGCTCTAGGAACTGATCTTGTCCTAAAGCATTGATGAGGAACCTCATCAGTCATTTGTTTTTAACACCCATGATTCTGTCTTAGGGTATCTATTGTTGTGATAAAGCACCATAACTAAAAACAACTTTCTCAGTACAGGGTGGGATTTTTTTGTTTTTTGTTTTTTCAGCTTATAGCTCCACATTACAGTCTTATTTCTGAGAGAAGTCAGGACAGGAACCTGGAGGCAGGAGGGTTTTTTTCTCATTGGCTGTTCTTCCTGGCTTTTTCAGTTTTCTTTTTTACAGCACCCAGGAACACCAGCTTAGGGGTGGCACTACCTACAAGGAGCTGGGCTCTCCCACATAATCAATCAGGAAAATGCCTCACAGGCGTGATCATAGGCCAACCTGCTGGAAACATTTTCCCAATTGAAGTTCCCTCTTCCAAAAACAAGTCTAGCCGCTTGTGACCAACTTATCGGCAACTACACCAAGGAACAGTTGATGGAGCAATTCTTATCTGTAGTGACAATTCTGAAATTTGGGGTTCTTTTTTTTAAAAAAACACATAAATGCTGTAAGAATATGTTTTTGTTTTAATCCCAGGTGTGGGGATATGGGGCTGCTTCAGATTGTCCGCAGCAGCTGATTATGATTTGCCTCGTGCTCTAGCAGAGGTGTGATTTTGCCAGCTGCAGATAGTTTCTCTGATTGTGTGATGTTTAGAGTTCGGGAAATTTTTCAGAGGGTAAATAAATGCTAGGGCTCCGAGAGGGTTTGAATGTTTGTTGGTTGTTCAGGGAGTTTGGTTGTAGTTTATTAGTAGCTGTGCTCAAAGAAGAAACAGAAGAACAGAAGAAAGAAGTTAGATTCAAGAATCTCTCTCTCTCTCTCTCTCTCTGTCTCTCTCTCTCTCTCTCTCTCTCTCTCTCTCTGTCTCTCTCTCTGTCTCTCCTCCCCTCTTTTTCCCTCCCCCTCCATTGCTCTCTCTGTCCCCTTCTCTCTCTGCCCTCCTCACTCTTTCTTTCTCTCCTATCTTGTAACAGCGGGTGAAACCATGGGGATAAAGGGTAGGGAAAAAGAAGAACTCATAAAGCAGCAAAGACTGGCTAACAGCTTACATAACCTCAGGGAGGAAATGGACCTCCTGGGCCTCAAGAGCCTCTCTAGCAGACCCAACCTTATGAGGGTCTCACACCATTTATCTCAGCTCCTCTGCAATCAAGATTGCAGGCACCACGCACTTCTTGCCTCAAGGACATTTTCACACTATCATATCTAGTTAGCCCAAACTGTCATGAGGACTGGAGAGATGGCTCAGTGGGTGAAGGGTTTGCAGCATTAGCATGATCCCCAGGACTCACGTAAAATGCAGGAGCGTTAGCTTGTGCTACAGTATGAGGGTAGAGAATGAGACAAGCAGATCCCGAGGACTTGCCAGCCAGCCAGGGTAGGCAATCCTGCATGTCTGGGGTTTAGTGGGAAACCCTGTCTCAAAAGGTCGAATGGAGATACATAGAGGAAAACACCCTAAGCTGACCTCTAGCATCTACACGTGCAGGTGCTGCTAAATGTCACACATGCACACACACACACACACACAATATTAGATAAATAAATCAAAATTATAGTAGAACTCCATTGGAAAAATGAGAAAGGAGATGCAGTGGACACAATGTGTGAGCTAGCTGGAATCTTCGTTGGTAACAGTCCAGCATTCATTGTCCAGGATGGAACGATCAACAGAGCAGCTGCATAGATTCAGAACATTGGAGATCTGTAAATGCCAGAAGAAATCTGGGTGTTGAATGCACTTGCCTTGGGCATTAGAGGAAGATATGAGAAGAAAAGACAAATCAGGAGACTGCTAAATTTTGTAATTTTTTTTTACTAATATGTTTTACTCTGTAAAGTAAACTGCATGTGTGACAATGTTTAACTCTTAAATGTACTTTAGGAGCTCAGGATGTAGCTCTGTGGTGGAGCACCTGCCCACATGTACACGGGTCTGGGTTACATCCACAGCTTTGTGTGTACAGACACACACACACAGTCTTGGGTGGACAAATTTTAATATTTTTTAAAAGACCTACTATTTGAATTGCTGGCTGAGGAAAGGTATGATAGGCTGGAACAGCTGGGTCTTTTTCCCTTAAACATTTTGACTTTAACTTCCGTAGTCAATCGCCTTACTAGTTAGTGATCTACTTTCTAAGCCCTAGAATTTCATGCCGCAAGACTGTAACTTCCTCCCATTATTTCTCTGGTTCACAGTGGTGCAGGCAGCAACTACAGAATAAGAAGTTATTATGCCAGCTGGGAGTTGGCTCAGCGGAGAAGAGATCTTGCTGTGTCAGCATGAAGACCCGAGTTAAGCTCTCCAACACCTGTGTGTGGCCACACACATCCCTGTATGGTTTATTTACTGTCAGTTTGCCTCTAGGTCAACAGTTCTCCATGTGAGGGTCCTGATGCCTTTGGGGGGTCCTCATACCTTTGGGGGTTGTGTATCGGATCTCCTGCAGATCGGATATTTGGATTACAACTCACAGCAGTAGCAAAATTACAATCATGAAGTACCAACAAAATTATTTTATGGTTGGGGGGAACACCACAACATCCCCCCACAACATGAGGGCATTAGGAGTCGCAGCATTAGCAAGTTTGAGTTAGGAACCACTACTCTAAGTTTAGTGATACATCCTGACTCAAGAAAATGAGGCAGAGTGGGATAGGTTAAGACACCAATGCCCATCCTCTGTCACTCACAAGTATGCAACCCTCACGCATAACATGCATACATATGTAAATAACAGAGCCATTACTGCCATGGATAACTTAAGAGAACTGCAAGAGCATCATACAATTTTCAGGATTTTTCCCTTGGGGTTTTACTTGGGCCTGCAACAGTAAAAAAAAAAAAAAAAAAGGAGGCACCGCAGAAGCCCAGAGCCACTGTGACGCTCCTGCCATGCCGTGCAGCAGGCTTGTTTTCAAATCTCATGTAGTCTCCGCTTGCCTAATAGCTCCAATTGTTGGCAGCCGAACAAACAGATGGCGGAGAAGGGAAGAGGCTGTGTGGGAATGAACTTCTGTAAATTCCAGCCACGGTGCCCAGAGCCAGCCTGGGGGCAAGACGCCCTCTGCCCAGATCAACCCCAGAAGTGGCCACACAAACAGCCAAAATTACAAGTCCTGGGACTTTTCTCACTTTCAAGGGTCTCTTTCACAATTGGAAATACCCACGGGAAATAGAGCATATTAACACTTATCAATTAATACCATAAGGCAGTGTGGTTGATTGCCGGCTAAAAATAAACCTAAAATACTGGAAGATGTTTAAAGAAGGAGGAAAATGGCTATGGTTTATCCTCATTTCAATTTTTCTCCTGAATTGCCCTGAAAATCATGGTTAGAATGTTTTGTTTTATTTTTGGACGTATAGGTGTTTTTCCTGCATGTATGTAAGTGCACTAGGTACATGCAATGCCCAGAGATGCCCTAAGAGGGTATCGGATACCCTGGAATTGCAGTTACAGACTGTGGAGAGTGGCCATGTGATGGCTAGAAGTCCACTCTGGGTCCTCTAGAGGAGCCGTAAGGACCCCTAGCCCCTGAGACATCTCTCAGCCACTTGGCCAGAACTTTCAAAAGAGATTTCTTTCACAAGGACACTCTAAATATCCAGCTCTCATTTTTGTCTACTGATAGATATCTACTGACTGGAAAAATGGCTGCCACCAAACCACCAAGTCCAGGTCACTGAGAACTGTTTCAGACAAAGCCCATCACTTCTGAATCCCTTTGAGAGCAGTTTGGCATTACATCATGTACACTGGAATTTTTAATAAAAGTTGCAAGCTGGGCATGTTCTGCCTTTACCAAACAGAGTCTGAAGGATCTTTCTTGGGGATCCTCAGTGTGTGGGAGTGTAGCAGACGGCTCCGAGAAGGGCAGGATCAAACGCAAGCCATGATGATCCCTTCAAGGTACCCAACAGTGTGTCCATTGGCTCCACAGCTTCTCAACTCATTATTAGTATTCTCCCTTTTCACTTCTAATGGATATTACCCATACATTTATATTCATGGTCTGTTCAAAGCCACTTGTGCTAGCTCTATGTATAATGAATATTGAACTCTCTGCAGATTTAAATATAGAATAAAGGATAATTGTAAGATATCTCAATCAGGCTTTCTGCTATTCTCCACATATTTTAAAGGCATACCACACAAAGGTTACATAACTGCCTCCATGGAAAACCCTGCATTCAGGGCTGTTTCCGAAGCCTGTTTGCAGCTGAGTGTTTGCTAAATCAAGCACTAAAAACGAGATTTACACTGGTCGTTTGAAGCTGAAAGCCAGCTGCAGCTGCCATTAAAGCAATTCAATTTCTTTTTTATAAAGCACAAGTAAGGCTCAATTTACTAAAGTTTTATTTCCTTTTTATGCATCCCATATGCTAGGGGGAAAAATTAAGTTTATGAGATTAAAAATGAGTTTTATGCTAAATGTTTACAAAGTTTCAGCTGGCTTGCTCTTGCAGGTCCTTCAACCTACCAAGTTTAACTTCTAGCTTTTTCTTCTCTCTCTCCCATGTCATTCCAAGGAAAGAAAAGTTTGAGTTTTCAAGAGGGAGCTATCTAGCCCCCTGGCTTCCTTGTTTGTATCATGGTTTTCCAGCAGATGAGGCAGAACGATAAACACGTTTCTTCACAATACCAAAGTCCTCAGAGAAGGTTCGCATAGAGGCTCAAAGACTTTCAGGTGGTTCTTTTTTTTTTTTTTTTTTTAAGATTTATTTATTATGTATACAGTGCTCTGCCTGCTTATACCCCTGCAGACCAGAAGACGGCATCAAATCATATTATAGATGGTTGTGAGCCAGCATGTGGTTGCGGGGAATTGAATTCAGGACCTCTGGAAGAGCAGTAAGTGCTCTTAACTGCCTAACCATCTCTCCAGCCCTTTTGGGTGTTTCTTTGTCCCCCATCTCCCAAGTCTGGTTGAGTACATCTCATCACTCATCACAAATGATACTAAGATCATTAAAGGGAAAATTGGGGCCGAAGAGACAACTCATTAGTTAAGAGTGTGGACTGCTCTTCCAGACGACCCAGGTTCAGTTCTCAGCCCCCATGTCAGCTCTTGGGCCTACAATGCCACCTTCTGGCCTCCATGTGCAACTGCACTTATTTGCACATAGACACATGGACACACACACACACACACACTCATATAGTTTTTAAAATAAAAAATAGAAATGAAATGGCATATCTTTGCTCTAAAATTCATAAGCACCGAGGATTATTTTCCACCTGTGTAATTTGGAGCCTGTCATGACATCCATTTTTAATGTCGTTCACATGCAAGTGAACTGTAACCCTTTGTACTCCACTCTAATTTTTTTTGGCCTTTCTTAGGACTGTTTCGCAATTCCTCTAGTTCCAACTACACTACTAGAGAATTTATCAATTTGAAATGAGTTTGTTTTAAAAGGCAAGCTACAAAAATACATGAAGATGATAAATACATAGGGCAGAGAAATCATCCAAATGACTGATGGAGTAGAGGATGGTGTTCACACCCCAGTGCTACAGACAACTGAGCTGCCTCTCCTGCTACCTTGTCTCTGCCTCTGAATACTTCCTGAGTGGGTCACCTGTGCTTGTGTAGATATGGGCCGCCACAGATATCAGAAACATTTTTAAAGAGAAGAGTTACGAATTGAACCAAAGAGAGCAAGAGAGATGAACTATATCACTTTCGGGCATGAGGAGAACAGAAAACAACATGTAGAAGAACAGAGTATGGTCCAGTGCAAAGACTCCACTGGCCACACTGACCATTAGCCCTTTCACAGTGTGGATGTGCAGCATCAGTTGCAGGTGCACTAGTTAGTGTATAGGCTGGAGTTTCTTCATAGAACCTGTAGAGTGGGGGTTCTGTTTAAAATTTCTTTTAAGGAAAAGTGGGCTAACCTGTGAAAATTACATAGAACTATATATAACAGGCTGCATAAGTATTTTCTACCATCTTCATCATCATCATCATCATCATTGCTCACGCGGGACATGTTAGCTCACTTTGATTCTAACGATGGTATTAAAAATACCTAAGTGGAAATTTCTAGAAAGCACTAGGGTTTTAAATAAATGCTGGCTTGGGAAAAGGAAAGAACTCAGGTATAGATAGATATAAGTAGCCTCTATGAAAGAGGGAAATCTTTGACAGGGGTGAGTCTTTCAAAAAGGATGATGGTATCACAGGAACAGCAAAGTTATAAGCACTGGAGATGAGACAGTGAGTGCCTATGGGGGAGATGAGAGGTTTGAAAGGCAGAAAGAAGAAAAAAATCAAAAAAGCAAGCTAAATTTTGAGATAAAGAAATTGGAGCAATAGAAATGCAAATAAGTTTGAAGGCCACAAAGACGTGACTTAGGCCGTCAGGAGAGTAGAAAAGTGATGGAAATGGAAGAAGAAGCCAGGTCTTTTTAAAAACTGGAAGGAGCAAGTGCACCCAAGAGTAGTTCATGTTGTAGCTTTCTCAAAGTGGAGATAGAAAAGAAGGAAGAGACTAAAATAGAGGATGGAAGGTTGGAAGTGGAGATGGGGAACAGAGAAGTGGGGGAGAGCAGAGCTCAGTGGGTCAACCAACTAAGTCAGTCACAAAATGCCTTCAGGAAACCTGCTACTCTTTAAGTAGCTAATTAAAAATGAAATTAAAATTGTAAGATATAACTAAAAAAGAAAAAGAAGCAAAGATGAACAGCAACAACAATAAACCCATGAAGATTCCTGGGAAGGAAAAAAAAAAGCGAGCAAGAAAAGAAGAGACAACGAGGATTCGAAAGAAAATCAGAATTTCCTTGTAAGTAACAAAATCAAAATTCCAAATGTCTGCCAAGTTGTTCTACCCTAATTGTATTCTTTTATTATAAAATTAAGCACGTCATTAAGATTTTATTATTATAGTCCAGCTGTGAATTTGATCCAATTTATAAACACGATAGGTAACCCATTCTCAAATACCACATGGCTAAGATCAGAGACTTTAGAAGAAGCTCGGCTCAGTGCATGCCCCTAACTTCATCACTTAGCAGCAACAGCTCTTGGCGCTAATTATATTTCAATAACTAAAATTTCACATCTCTAAAGAGGAGATATGAATAATGAAGTGCCCATTGGGCCACAGTGAGAATCAAAAGAGGTCACACACATAAATCACTTCCAGAAGTGTGCAGTTACAGTAAAGATTCCATTCCATAAACCTTAAAAAAAAACACAGATCTGTCGTGTCTTCGTTCTCCTCTGAGAAAAAGCTCTACAATCTCAGCCAAATCCCCATGACTCTCAGCTCGCAATGAAAGAAATTCTATTTCAACACAGACTTCCTCTTCTTTTATCCCAACTGCACCTCTCAAGTGGGACAGGGCAGGTAATGTTCACTCACACTTACTACAGGGGAGATGTGTGGGCTGAGGAGAACGAACAGCAAGAAAGTCCTGCCAGAAAGGAACAAAGAAAGCTGCAGAGGGCTGGCAAAGCCAAGGATCTCTGAAGCATGGCCCCTCCCACCCCATGCCACCATCACCACCACCCTGCCGCCACCACCTTGGAAGTCCATCTTTAGCCAGAGGACACAGTGGATATGAAGAGATGTTGTGTTAGCCTACTTTTCCCCACTATAATAAAATACTTAAGATAATTTCAACCTACAAAGAGAGCAGATTGGCTTGGCTCTCTGTACCGAAGGGCTCTGCTTACGGCCGCTTGGCCTTATTACTTTGGCCTGGTGGGGAGGCCAGCACAACATGGCAGAGAAAAATCACTCGCCTCATGGCTGGGGAGTAAAAATAGAAGGGAAGGGGTCCTCTATGGCATGCCTGAGGTGCTGTAAGGATGACTTCCCCGAACCCACCTCTTCAAGATCCCATGCCCTCCCAATAGTGGGGTGGGAACCTAGAGGCCATACCTTTAAAACACAGGCCTGTGACAGACATTTAAAATCCAAACTACAGCCAATACCAAATTATATCTGGGACCAGGAAGAATTTGAATGATGTGGTCAGAGCTACAACAGCAGTCCGACAGCTCAGTGTGGTTGGATTTATCCTGAAGTAATACTGACTGTATTTACACTATTGAAACACTTTAGAGTCATTTATTAAGTTATAATAGGCTTTCCCTGTACTTCAACTGTCTTCAGAAGGTGGTTCCTAGTTGATTAGTGATCTCTTAAACCTGTGTTGCTGTTAGTTTTTTGTTTTTTGTTTTTTGTTTTTTGTTTTTTTTTTCCTCTCCCCTCCAGCTGGATTCTAATTTCCCTGAGGGCAGGTGTTGTATGCCTTGCTCTGGAAAGACATAAACAAATATCTGTTTGTCCAAGATGGGAACCAACAAGAGACAAATAATCCCAGAGTCTGGTTTGGTGAACCGCTGAGGATTGGAGAGTTGCTTACGTGAGCCTGTGTGACTCAGAGGCAGCTGCAGCACCAGAGCTGCCTGCCTGGCTCAAGTGCAGGCAGCTGAGCTCGCCAGAGCCCCCTCTCCCCAGCTAATAAAATTGATGTGTGTGGGGGGGGGCTGCTTGTAAACCTTGGATACTTCAGAATTCCCTAAGTCTTGCACATCTCATTTTTCTTCCTGAATCATATGTACATCTCCATTTTGCCTTCTAGAAGGAATATTTCTATTTAGAGGAAATAGCTACTCTTCAATATAGTACTCGAAGTTCTAGCCAGAGCAATAAGACAACAAAAGGAGATCAAGGGTATCCAAATGGGAAAGGAGGAAGTCAAATTATCCCTATTTGCAGATGATATGATAGTGTACATAAGTGACCCTCAAAATTCCACCAGAGAACTCCTAAAGCTGATAAACACCTTCAGCAAATTGGCTGGATACAAAAGTAACCCAAAAAAGTCTGTAGCCTTCCTATACACAAATGACAAGCTTGCAGAGGAAGAAATTAGGAAAGCCACACCCTTCACATTAGCCACAAGCAATATAAAATATCTAGGAGTTACTCTAACTAAGCAAGTGAAGGACTTGTTTGAAAAAAATTTCAAAACTCTGAAGAAAAAGATTGAAGATGACATGAGAAGATGGAATGATCTTCCTTGCGCATGGATCGGGAGAATTAACATAGTAACAATGGCCATCCTGTCAAAAGCAATCTACAGATTCAATGCAATCCCTATCAAAATACCTACACAATTTTTTAAAGACATTGAAAGTTCAATTCTCAACTTCATATGGAAAAAACAAAAAACCCAGAATAGCTAAAACAATCTTGTACAATAAAAGGTGCTCCGGAGGAATCTCCATACCTGATCTCAAACTGTACTATAAAGCAATAGTAATTAAAACAGCATGGTACTGGCACAGCAACAGGCTGGTTGATCAGTGGAATCGCATCGAAGACCCAGATATGAATCCACACACATATGGTCACTTGATTTTTGACAAAGAAGCCAAATCCATTCAATGGAAAAAGGATAGCATCTTCAACAAATGGTGCTAGTCTAACTGGAGGTCTATGTGTAAAAAAATGCAACGGGACCCATATTTATCACCTTGCACAAAACTCAAATCCAAGTGGATTAACGACCTCAACATAAAACCAGAGACACTAAGTCACTTAGAAGAAAAAGTGGGGAAGAGCCTGGAACATATTGGCACAGGAGACAACTTCCTGAACAGAACACCAACGGCCCAGCCCTTAATGTCAACCATTAATAAATGGGACCTCATGAGGCTGAGAAGCTTCTGTAAGGCAGGAGACACTGTCAAGAGAACAAAGCGACAGCCTACAGACTGGGAAAAGATCTTCACCAACCCTACATCTGACAAAGGTCTAATATCTAAAATATATAAAGAACTCAAGAAATTAAACACCACCAAACCAAATAACCCAATTGAGAAATGGGGCTCAGAATTAAACAGAGAATTCTCAACAGAGGAATATCAAATGGCTGAGAAACACTTAAAGAAATGTTCAACCTCCTTAGTCATCAGGGAAATGCAAATCAAAACAACTCTGAGATTCCATCTTACACCCATCAGAATGGCTAAGATCAAAAATTCAAGTGACACCACATGCTGGCGAGGATGTGGGGAGAGAGGAACACTCCTTCATTGCTAGTGGGAATGCAAACTAGTACAGCCACTTTGGAAATCTAGCTGGTGCTATCTCAGAAAAATGGGAATAGGGCTTCCTCAAGACCCAGCTATTCCACTCCTTGGAATATACCCAGAAGATGTTATAGCACACAACAAGAAAATTTGCTCAACCATGTTCATAGCAGCCTTATTCATAATAGCCAGAACATGGAAACAGCCTAAGTGTCCATCAGTAGAAGAATGGATAAAGAAACTGTGGTACATATGCACTATGGAATACTACTCAGCTATTAAAAACAAGGAATCCCCGAAATTTGTGGATAAATGGATTGAGCTAGAAATGATCATAATGAGTGAGTTAACCCAGAAGCAGAAAGACTCAAATGGTATAAACTCACTTATATCTGCATATTAGCCCAAGGGGCATGTCCCATGAAAGCCTTCACTTACCAGGAAACTGGGACAGAGGGGAGGACAACCTATTGGGACGCTAAAGGAGAGAAGCATGGGAGAATAGCAAAGTAGAAGGATCCAGAGGGTCCTAGAAACCTACAAGTAGAACATTATGATAGGCAGATTCGGGCCCAGGGGTCCCGCTCAAACTAAGGCACCAGCCAAGGACAATACAGGCAGTAAACTTTAAACCCCTACCCAGATCTAGCCAATGGTCAGAACATTCTCCAAGTTGAGTGGAGAGTGGGATATGACTTTCTCACGTACTCTGGTGCCTCACATTTGGCCATGTACCCTGGAGGGGGAGATCTGGTGGCACTCAGTGGAAGGACAGCAGGTTACCAAGAAGAGACTTGATACCCTATGAGCATATACAGGGGGAGTTAATCCCCCTCAGGAACAGTCATAGGGGAGGGGAATAATGGGAAAATGGGAGGGAGGGAAGAATGGGAGGATACAAGGGATGGGATAAACATTGAGATGTAACAAGAATAAATTAATAAAAAAATTTAAAAAAATAATTACATAACAGCTGGGCTTATTTTTTATCAAGATAAAGGAAACATCTTTCACTGTACCTAACATAATGTAGGAAGAAATAGAAGAAGGGCTGCAGGGCGTGGTTACACATGCCTTTAATCCCAGCACTCGGCAGGCCGAGGCAGATGGGTCTCTGTGAGTTTAAGGCTAGCCTCTCTACATAGTGAGTTCCAGGCTAGCCAGAGCTACACAGTAAAACCCTGTGTCAGAGGAGGGTGGTGGGGTGTGGGGGTGGGGTGCCAATTCAAAAACAAGGGCACTCAGTCAGAAGGGATTTAGTGTCAAATACTACATGCCGTCCACACCTCCATCAGCTCCTCCCTCATTCCCCTTTCAAATAAAGCTATGTGCCTTTAACATCCTTTAATAGAGTTATTTCCAGCAGCAACTGACTTGGTACCAAATACACATTGCTTAAAACTTCTGATAGGGATAGGATGACAGGTATATTTTTGCCCCTCCCTCCACCTCTGTAGAGGATAAAAGCCAGGGTTTCTCCAATGGGTGGTTCAGTTAGGTAGGAAGTCCCGGAAAATAGGAGCAGAATGGTCCTCAAGAGTAATTTACTTGACCTACAAAGAGTCAAACGCTGTTTTGTTAGCTGACTGCTGTGTGTTGAAGGATAAAGAGAATAAATAGACAAAAGTCAGGAAACACCTGAAAACAGCTACATTTTAGATGAAATACAAACATCCAAACCTCAGCCACTGTCTGCTCCGTTCTCGCAGGCGCCCACATGCCTCTTCTCTTTTTCTCTTGGAGAGACCTTTTCCAACTCTTTTGATCACGAAAGGTTTTCAAAGTTATTCATTCAGACATATGCCAACATTTGTTACAGCTGCTTAAAAGCTAAAAACTGAGAGAAGTCTCCACCCAGGTCTGATGCTGTAGGAAGCAGCTAGTTGCTTCCCTCCCTCCCACTGGAGCTTGTGCGTGGTTGCCGCCATATTCATTTCTCTCACCAGGCCATGTGCTGTGCCGGAATGGGCTGAGAATGGCGGATGCGGCGCCTTTTCTCCACACTAGCGCTGCTCTCTTCTTTCTCATTTGTTTCAGAAGAGAAGCTGCCCAGACCGGGAACCCTAAGCAGTGTGATCAGGGAAGGCTTCCTGGGCTGTACGTTCATCCTTAACCTTAGCACTCCAGTGATGGCTGCGTTTGTTTACTGACTATCCTGGTGCCCAGCCCTGGGGAAGAAACTGAAATAAACACATCGTGGCAGGATAGTGTGAGGATCTCTGTGCGAAAGAAGGTTAAAAACACAGCATCTGGGCTGAGGTGTGAGACCACTCCCCCCAACTCCGAGAGACGACAAGGTCCACAGAAGAAACCTGACCACTGAGGAAAGGTAAAGGAAGCTCTCTTGTCCAGAATGCAGAAAGATAGAGGGAAAAAAAAAATGGCTAGCGGGTCTGTTGGGGAACGAGAGGGCGTGACAAAAGAGGCATGTGTCTAAAAATCTTACAGGTCCTTTCCAAGGGAGAAGTCATTAAAGATGCTTTAATAATATAACTTTTAAAGGTGCATTTATTTTTATTTAAGTCTATGAGAGTTTTGCCCTACATGCATGTCCGTGAACCACATACATTCCCACAGAGGCCAGAAGAGGGCGTCAGATCCCCCGACTGGAGTTACTGTTGGTTGCGAGCTACCGCATGTCTGCCGGGAACTGAACTTGGGTCCTCCGGGAGAGTACCACATACTTCTAACTACTGAGGCATCTCTCCAGCCTCTAAATTATATAATTTTTAAAAGTTAACTTTACAAAGGAGAAAGATACTAATAAAAAGTGACGAAGTCAGAGGAGGGGAATACGGCAGGAGAGGGAGGGAGGGCAGGACCGGGAAGATACAGTCGAGGGGATAACAATCTGGATGTAATCTGAATAAATTATAATAAATTAAAAAAATTCTTAAAGAGAGACGAAGAAGAAAGGCAACTAATCCAAGGGAAAGAATTGAGTGGCTGTTACTCATAAAGAACTCAAAAAGCCCCATAAAGAAATAGTGAGGATCATAACAAAGAGTGTAGAGGGGGGATAAGAAAGAAAGAGACATGTTTAAGAAATAATAGAGACAATATAGACATATAAGAGTGACTAGGAAGATGGGAAATAAAAAGTGCAACCATCCATGATTCATACGCTTGTTGCCGAGCATGGTGAAGTCACCAGCACATGGAGTGTGGAGAATTCAGGAAGGGGTTAGTTATTTGGAGCAATGAGCTCAGGATTTCCACGAGCTGTTCCAAGGATATCCAATGCACAATTGCATGCATGCCTTGAGTTCAAGAGAGAGTTGGATATGGTATGTGAGTTTAGAAACACCATCTCCCCGAGCACATCAGCAGAAGCAGAAACTTCAGGAGTATCCGAGCTCTCCCAAAGAGCCTGGGACTACTGCAAAGGCTGGGAAACCAAAACCAGATTCGACCTAGCTCTGGCTGATGTCTAACACTCTACAATAGAACCCGGATGGGATAAGAAGAGCCCTGCTGATTTTTATTTTGAACTGACCTAATGAGCTATGAATATCATGAGAACAAGGATGGAAATGGATGGGTTGCCTTGATATCAAATATGGCTGCATAGGATTAAAGTTTCCGGGAGAGAGTACTTTCAACAAGTTTTCGCAAATGAGGCCGTTCGCTGGCTGGCAGGCCCCAGTGCTGACAGGGTTAGCATGACCATTACTGAGTGTGCTGGTTCTTCCCATTTGTGGAATTTAGATGTCACAATACAGTCGTGAAAATGCTAATGATGAAAAGGACACTTAAAATCCCTATACCACTGAAAATGAACATTTTAGAGTTAATGAGAAGCCCAGGCGGTGACACCTTGTCTCCGGAGCTTAGGAATATCATAAGATCGCTTTCCTGGGTTTGACCAAAATGGAGTCTTGGTTATAAGGTCACTTACCTCGGTATGACCAAAGTGGAGTCATCTTCTTGATGTTCAGAACTCCCCTAGTCTTCCAGAGTCTTCTAAACAAGACCTTGGCTGTGTTCAAACAGCATCTACCTTGCTTTAATCAGGACTCCTTGCGCTGCAAGTAATAGAGTTCAATTCAAATCATCTGAGTTTAACTCAACCCTTTTGTAAGAATCCAGACGTAGAGGCTCACTCTGCCCCAGGGTGGTCTCTGCCCTCTGCTTTCATCTCACTAATCTGTTGGATTGGTGGCCTCCACAAAGCAGGAGCCATCTACAACTCTCTCATCTCTTGGGTTTAATCTCAGACTTGTTTTCTCCCAAGTTTAAAATGCTCAAGGAAATTATGAGATAGGTTGAGGCTAGGAAGAAACATGCCTTCCCACAGTCACATGTTCCTCCCTCTGCAGCTCCAAGGAAGGGCAGAATAACAGACGTGCCTCCTATGCCCTCACATACCTGGGTTCCCATGAGTCTGCAGGCTTGGCATTAGGGGAGCTTGTGTTTCAGACCTTGCTGCATTGTTATTCTACTCAGGTGAACCTTCAGCACAACCAAATCACAAAACGCCGCTGCCTTCACTTCACAGGTTAGAATGTACCTCCACCCCACCTCGCTGACTAGCTGCTCTTTCAAGGTTTTGTGTCTCTCGGGCTGGCACCACCTACAGCTTCTGAAGAACACAGCTACTTCAAAACACCTGTGAAAGCCCTTTGACTTCTGCTTACCCCACAAGACCACAGACGAGCTAGGGAAAGGTCAAAGTTCAGGAACAATGGTTTTCACTGCTGATTTACAAGCCTACAAGAAGAGAGGTTGGTGGATGGATGCACAGAAGACAAATTTATCATGTTTTTGTGCTAATTCTGACTTTCAGAAAACCTATGTAGAGACATATGGCAGTTTCAGAAAGCAGGAAATCACAGGCCATGGCATTCTTGGAGAAACAAATAAAACCTCCTTAAGAACTAGCAAGGCAAAGGTGTGTGTGTGCGTGTGTGTGTGTGTGTGTGTGTGTGTGTGTGTGTGTGTTTGTGTGTGTGTGTGTGTGTGTGTGTGTGGACTCAGACAAGTGAGGTTAGCAGGCTTTTGTGACTTGGCCCGGATGGATATTATTGCAGCACTAGAATCTAGCCAAAGTGAAACTTAGTGTAATCTACAGGTCCCTGTTAACAGGATCTAAAATCAGCACCGTGTAATCTAGCTAGGGAGTATTTTCAATGGACCATTGGTTAGACGGTTGACTAGGGGTTAGGTTTTGTCTCTTAAATAAGAAATGAGACTTGCCAGGCGTGGTGACACACACCTTTAATCCCAGCACTAGGGAGGCAGAGGCAGGCACATCGATGTGAGTTCAAAGGCAGCCCAGTCTACAAAGTGAGTCTAGGACAGCCAAGGCTACACAGAGAAACCCTGTCTCGAAAGACAAAAACAAGCAAGCAAGCAAACAGACAAAAGGCAGGAGACTGATAATACAGATTTGGAAGACCACATGTCAAGCTAACTATTTTGTAATATGTATTATCATGTCAGTTCATTAAAAGTTTTGCAGCTGGGCCTGGTGACTTGGTTCATGGGTAAAGATGTCTGCCACCAAACCTGAAGTCCTGAATTTGATCCCTGGATGCTCTTGGGAGGAAGAGAGAACTGACTTTCACGGGTTGTTGTCTGACATCCACATGTTCACTGTGTGGCACCCCCCCCCCAAAAAAAAAACCAACTCCACAAACAAAATAAATAAAATGTCTTGAAAAATAGTCTACAGCTACTCATCCCTTCGTTGTTTTCATTGTTTCCTTTCGATGATAATTTCCTTTCATTTTTATTTTCTTAGTTATGTGGCCTCACTACTACAAAACAAAGAACTGTGTTTTTGTAACATTTTCTAGTGCTAAGCCTCATACTAGTAAATAAATATTCATTCATAAACTGAACATATATAGTAGCTATGTTTCCTTTAAATTGGGAGCTATTAGTCTTCTATTATTTTTCAGCATGAGAAATCATATTTCATGTATATTACCACTAGGTGGCTCAGATAGCTAAAACACCAGTTCCATATATTAGCAAGGAGTCGGGGGGGGGGACCCTTAAATGTTGAGAGATTTATCTTTTTTCATCGTCATATATTTTATACTTTAATTTTCTACAAACTTTTATATTATTTATAGATTATCGTTATAATACTACACACGGTGACAATTACTTTAATGTAGGTCGTCATCATGTGTGCCATTTTTATGAAGGAGAGGAGATTAATGGAGAAAATGAATGAGTCATGTTATAATTTGTCATAAAAATGCAATAATAAAATAAATTAAAATTTTACCGGCTGACTGCAAACAGTATTCAGTGGAGTCGGAAGAGTGGGAGCCTTGGGCTGTTCTTCATCCTAATGTATCCAGGCATTTCTACAGATTGCCTGCTTTATTTTCTGGGCCATTGTGGTTATTTATGTTCCTTTGAGGCAAGTGTTTTCCAGCTTGTAGTGCAACCTTGAGGACGCCAGCACTCCTCCTCAGAGACACTTACTGGGAGGCGGGACTCTCAGCGTACACTGTCAATCACAGCAAAAGACTTGGGGCCTCCACTCTGACACAAATTAAACAAAAGCAGAAAAGTGATGGGGTTTTTCCCCCCCCCCCAACTTGACCAAGTATCTCATAACTTGTTCAGGATAGTCTCAAGGATTAAAAGAAGCGAAGGAAAGTAGTAAGCCTTTCGATGCTATCGAAACCAAGGACACACAGTGGCACAGGATGATGCGTCAGACATTCCAAAAGCCTTAAGACCTGATACCCCTCATGATATGATGAAGCCATTTTGTTGCCAACAGTAGGTCTGCTCTTCTAATTTAATGTTTCAGGCAGGCCATGAAATCTCTAAGAAAATCCTCTTCAAGGTGATACCTTTATCATCTATTGTCTGACTTTGTCCTTACCAACAATCTAGTTTTCCATGTTGGCAGTTACTGTATTGGCTACAACCTGGGGAAAGATTAGCAGCCTAAATGGGAGGAGCTTAAGGGGCAATTTCCTGACCATTATAATGGAAGTTTAAAGCACATATGTAGTCCCCCTTCTTTATATTGTTTGAAATTTCTTAAAATATTTTCCTTGTCTATAATGTTTTGTCACTGGGCAGTGCATTTAGGAATCCTGAGTCTGGCTTAAGAGGAAAGTATTGATTCTCCCTGAGGGGGCCATGATTTAGTTGGCGCTGCAGTAGCCGCAACGCTTGATATTTTTATATTCACACTCAGGGCCCTGACATTTAGATTCCATTTGACTATAGAGCTGTAACTACAACACGAACCAGCTATCACATGGTCTTTCAATGCTGGGGCCTAATTAGTTCTCTGCAAGCCTAACAGATACACTTGGCCAAACCTCCGGCCAATTATCTTCTGAGAAAAGGATATGATCTGCTCATCCCAAACTCTGGCCATGGAAAGTTTTCACTTAACAACCAGAAAACTTTAAAATTCTCCAAATGATTTAAACCATAAACAGCTCATCCATCAGTCCGGAGCTGGGGGTATTTTCAGGGCTGGCTTCACCCAACTGCTTGTTAACACCATGCCTTACCAGATTTAGTATTGCGTCTACCTGCCCTTAATGACCTTAGTGCCAGTCTCGCTGCTGCTGTGGCCTATAACTGCCTGGGTTCTACTTCCACTCACATCCAAGGGTAGAGATAGAAGCTGGCTTCTCAATTTTGTTCTTCGAGATGGAGAGAGGGCAGGGGGAGGGAGGAAGGGAGGACACTTCACCTCTCAAAATTAGTCAGCAAGCACACACCTCAGGTTCATTGCCCTCTCCTTGTATAGTAACTCTGGCCGGGGAATGAGCCCCAGTGCCCACACCGTCAGCAACAAGTGTACACACAGGAGGTAGATGGTAGAGAGAGCTGTGTAAAACTTAGAAGTGGTCCTACGAGGAAACGGATGGTGGCTTGTAGGGACTCTACATACGTCTGACTATAGATGGAGAACCCTAGAACCAAAGTGGCTGATGAAGAATCCAGGTCCTGCCAGCTATTAGTCACATGATCTGGAGCAAGGTCCTTGGCTTCTTATCAAGCAGCAATCAAGTCAGCAAATTACTTAATTGCTTCCATCACAGGCCTTTCTCTGAAACTCGGCATTAAGTCAAGCACTTATTATACTTTTCTCTGGCATCAGCCATGCGGAAATGATTGGAGGGAACACAGAAGTGAGCAAAATCATGTCCTACTTGGAAAGCCCTGAGAACTCAGAAGAAGACATGAAAGCTCGGTGGTGGTGAGAGACAGTTACAGTGAGTGTGGTGGTTTGAAAGAAAATGGCCCCTATCGGCTTATAGGGAGTGGCACTAATGGAGGTGTGGTCCTGTTGGAGTAGGTGTGGCCTTGGCAGAGGAAGTGTGTCTCAGTCATTTCCTGTCTATTGGGGTGTAGAACTCACAGCTCCATTTCCAGCACCATGTCTGCCTGCACGCTGCCACGCTTCCCACCATGATGATAATGGACTAAACCTCTGAAGCTGGAAGCCAGCCCCAATTAAATGTTTTCCTTTATAAGAGTTGCCGTGGTCATGGTGTCTTCACTGCAGCGAAATCCTAACTAAGGCAGTGAGGTTGATGGCTGTGTTTCCACAAGACCTCCCCCGATGAGGGAGGAGACCACAAGGCCACACCCTTCCCAAAAGTCTACTGATAGCAATGGTGGCCGTGGAGGGGGACGCACTTTCTTTAGACTTGCCCAGGTTCTGATAAATCACTCACCACCACACTCATGGAAGCAACCCCAATTAAGCCCAGCGGATCACACCACCTCAAATAGGACATGAAAAGGAATGAAGGGTTTTAGTGAGAGGGAGACGGGATGAGAAAGGGTAATGGAGGGTAAAAATGTATGAAACTGTCAAAGAATAAAAAATTAATTTAAAAAAGATGTGCCTCCTAAAATAATGATCTACCTAATTAATATTCTTTAATAACGAACACTTCGTGTAAGACCATTCACATTCAAATGAGGTTGCTGTAATTTTTTTTTCTGGAAAATTGCTCATTAGTGACAAATGACAAAAGTAAGCAACAGTGTGCACAATAAACCTACCTAAGAGAATAAGAAAAAAAAAATCATCAGCTACATCCTAACTACAAAGTGTGTAAAGTGTGATGTGATCCAAATGCAGACCATTGGCAGCATTAAATGCTGATTGTCTTACGGTCTTTATTGCTGTGATGAAACACCAGGACCAAAAGCAACCTGGGGAGGAAAGGGTTTATCTGGCTTCCATATCCACTGGGGGAGCCAGGGAAGCAACTTAAAGTGGACAGGAAGTTAGAAGCAGGCACTGACCAGACTACCCCAGACACCCCTGCAATCTTCCTTGTCCATTTTATAACCACAATGAGGCCATGGCCCAGTGCTGTGTGTTGACTTGCCCTTCATGGCTTGCTCCTCAAGGCATGCTCACCCTGCCAACACCCAGGACCACCAGCCCACGGGCGGCACCACCCACAGTGGCCATCCCACATCCATCACTAACTGAGAAAATATACTTCTGGCTTGCCTACAACCAGGTCTTATGGAGGCATTTTCTCAGTTGATGTTTCCTCCCCTCGGATGACACTCTAGCTTGTGTCAAATTGACATAAAAGTAGCCAGCACATTGGTGAAAATGGTAACAAGAACTCTCCTTGGTGGCAACAGAATGCAAATTGGTACAGCCCTTTGAAAGGCAGTTGGCGGTTTCTTGTAAAGCTAAGCCAGCTGGGTGTTGTGGTTCATGCCTTTAATCTCAGCACTTAGAAGACAGAGGTAGGAGGATTTCTGTGAGTTCAAGGCCAGCGTGGTTTACAAAGTGAGTTCCAGGGCTGTTACACAAAGAAACTCTGTCTTGGGAAAACCAAAAATGACAACACGACCAACCCCACAAGAACTAAACCAATTTCTCCAGCAAGCAAGCATCTTCCTGGGCATTTACTCAAAGGAGCAGAACAATCATGTCTACCCAAAAACTGCACACATATTTAATAGCATATCATTTTTTACCCATAATCACTAGAACTTGGAAGTAACTGGATGTCCTTCTGTGGGTAAATTGATAGGCTGTGGTATAGCCAAGGAATGGAATAATATTTAGCACTAGAAAGGAAAAAAGAAACCCTATCAAACCATGTTTAATATAAGAAGTAAATGCATCTTACTAAGAGAAATTAGCCAGTCCATGAGGCTGAACACTGTTTACCTACACAGTGGAAAGGGAAAAACTGTGGAGACAGTGTAAAAATGAGTGTGCACTAGAGATCTGTGAGGGAATGGATAGACTGCACACGGAGGATTTTAAGGAAGCAAATTTAAGGAAGCACAGTTCTGTATGATGGATATATGTCACTGAGCACCTGCTCAACCCTATACAATATACAGTATGAGAAGAAAATCCTTCCAGGTCCTAGAAGGATTGGTCAGTGGGTAAGAGCAATTGCTGTGCAATCATGAATCCAAGCACCCACGGAACAAGCCAGGCATCCTGCAAATGCCTGTGATAGTGGCTCAGGGGAATCCAACCCCATCTTCTGGCCTCCGTATGTGTTGTGAATGTATACCTGTACACACGCATGCATATACCCACAGACATACACACACACACACACTTTTAGAAAGCAAATTCTAATGTAAGCTACTGATTTCAGGTGTAACAGCATGTCAACAAATGTGCCTCAGTTGTAACAATGTGACCTTCTGGTGGAGGATACTGAAAACTAAGAGGACTTAGATAAATGGGATATCTCAGTCTCTGCCATTCAATTTCCCTGTGAATTACTATTTGGGAAGAGTTCATATATGTGTGTGTGTGTATATAGTTATCAGTGTGTGTGTGTGTGTGTGTGTGTGTGCCTGCATGCGTGTGTGTGTGTGCCTGCATGCGTATGTGTGTGTGCTTGTGTGTGTGTGTGTGTGTGTGTGTGTGTGTGTGTGTGTGTGTGTGTGGTGTGTGTGTGTTAGTTTGAGATAATAGAGAAAAACAAGTCAGAGAACCCCAGACATCCCCGCAATCCTGGCTGTCAGCTTTGAGATCAACAATAAGGTCCCTGGGAACCTGGTGTTTCTAAAGCTCTTACCAGGTCACAAACAAATTGCTGCTCTGGAAACCTCAGAAAGTTTCCACTTCCCAGACCACACCCAGGATTTCAGCTCTTTCCTGGAGGAGAACATTCCCTTGTTTCCAATAAGGTTTGTTCCCTTGGAGCCAAAGTAGAGTTAACGCTTTGCTCTGGGCTTCCATAGCTCTCACCCCTAGAGGGAGCCCTGACACCTTCTGTGGCTCAGGCTCTCGTCACACCCTGCTCGCACAGCCCCTCCTGACCTATTCGCTTTCCAGATCTGAGACTCCAGCAATTCAACACACCCCTATTTTCACTTAAAGTTTCCCCCATTGTTAAAACGACATAACCCAGCAAGACAAAAATTCCCCTGAAAACTCAAAGGCCCAGTTTAAAGTGGACAAGAAGGTACAAATTATCTGTGTTCCCATGAGACAGGGGGAAAGTGGCATCATCAAGTCTTTATAGCCACTGATATTATACTCACGTCCTTTAAGAAATGGATGCATGGAGTCCAGGACACGCTAACCCAAATTACACCATGTGGGCATGCTGAATATTTAAGCTGAAGGGTGTGAGAGACAGCATATGCAGAAGGCTCTCTGCTCTTCTCTTGTCCTTCTAGGACCTAAGGTATGCACATAGGATAGGAGGGGAGAGCTACTCTGTATCATTTCCCCACTCTGTATCAAAACTATATTTCTCAGGGTACAAGAAAGGTGTCACTCATAGCAACTGTGCCTTAGCATGCTGTCGTCACTGAGGATCTGACATTTATGCTGGACTGTGTGTTTCTGGAGTTCAGAGCCTGACCCGCTTCTGCCCACACCCCCAAGTGTCAGATTAATAACTAAATAAGCATTGACAAATCGATTTCCATTTTCCAGAAGATCTGTAAAAGAACCTAGACAAAGATATGAGTAAGAAAACAACAATGAGAATGGTTAAAAAAAAAAAAAAACTGTAATACAGAGGTGGGGACTGAAAAAGATTACAACCAAAACATTCTTTCAAGACACAGGAGTGGCTGGGCAGGGCAGATTTGGAGCAGGAAGAACAAACTGTGCTGGAATCTGCGGTCAGATCCGAAAGGACGTGTCCTCAGGGACTGGCCATGTGAAGGCTGCAAAAGACCCCCCCCAGACCCTCTAAACTTCACAGATGGGAACAAAAGCCCCCAAAAGAAACAAACATATCTTCATTCCTTCAGCCACTAAGAAGAAAACCCACAGAACGAGTGAGACCATGAATGATTTCAGCCCCAGGGCAAATCTCAACTGCTCACAGGCTGATAGGCAGGCACTGCAGGCCTCTGAGATCTGGAATGTCTGGGGATATCAGAAGAGGAGATTCTTGAAAACCAAAAAACCACCCTCAGGAATCTCACAAGAGGGTTACAGATGAGTTCAGGGATGGGTTGGCTGGTTCACTGTACACCATCAGCTAGAGATGATGAAGCCATACCACTTACATGGTCCCAACGCACTGCAGTTAGGTAGGAGACACATGGCAGCCTAGAGGCCTAGGGAGGATAACTTTTGAGGGGACTCGTTTCCTCAGAATTCCCCCTTTAGGGCTTTTAGGCTTTTGAGTCCCAGAGTTTCCACAACAACGTCTTAGTGCCCAGGTTCACAAGCTGAGATGTTGCCGTGCAGGTGGGCAAGACAGAGCGGACTCCCTGAGAAAGAATAGGAAAGTGTTAAGAGTTTTTTCCATTTTGACCAAGACAACATTAGCAACTTAAGGGGGGGGGGGAGGATTGTTTTACCTCAAGATTTCAAAGTTCTCCACCCATGTTCCTTGGCTCCACTGAGCCATGGTGAGACAAAGCATCTTGGAAGTTGAGCACATAACAGAAGCATCTCGCTTCATAGTGGAAAAGAAGCAGAGGAGGAGGGAAGAGACAAGTATATGAGAGGATGCCTCCAGTGAAGCCTCGTCTCCCAAAATCTCCCAAAATCTCCACCATTCCTACATGTCTCACCAGCTGAGGGAGGAAGCATTACCCATGAGCCAGAAGTGGGCATTTCACACCCCAAATCACAACTGTATTAGTTGGCTTCAGCTAGCAACCTCCCCTAAGCCAGAGTCACCTGAAAGAGTCTCAGTTGGGTGATTACCCAGATAAGGTTGGCCCATGGCCACGTCTTTGAGATGATGGCCCCAACTTGATGATTGACTTGGAAGGGCCCATCCCATTGTGGGTGGCAATGCCTAGGTAGCCCATCTGGGCTGTATAAACAAAAGTTAGATGAGGGCTTGGAGAGATGGATATACCATTATAAGAGCACTGCTGCACTTCCAGAGGACCTAGCACCCACATGGCAGTTCACTAACCCGTCTGTAACACCAGTTCTGAGGGATCCATATGCCCTCTCCTGGCCTCTGTAGGCACTTCACATAAATGGGTGCATAGTTTACATGCAGGCAAACACTATGCACATAAAATAAAATGAGAAATAAAAAGGCATATAGATGAAAGGACTATGTGGCACCCAAATAGGAACTGTCATAATTAAAGAGACAATTTAACCCCTATTTCTTTTTCTCCTTTTTTAATATAATATTTATTTGGTAACATATTTAGCAAAGGCCTTCACACAAATCTTATGTGAAACCTTTTATCACTCATTGAGGGTGTGAGCTATTTTGTTTTATGAATAAAGGGACAGGCAGGGAGGTCCTTCATCAGGAAAGTTGTATTATAGAACTCTGCTCCTGGTGGGGGTGGGGTGGGGGGGGGTAGAGGTTCCTCTGATACTTGTTTCTAGGGAGACAAGACATCAGGAGACAGAGAGACGGTGATCAAAGTGCAGCAGTACCTATGAGGGAAATCCTATCCTTTTCTGTAACCCCTATTCAAAAGGAAGAAAGCTGAAGGAATGATCCCACTGCAAGGCAGTAAGCAGGCAGCGTTCCTTCACGTTATTGCTCCAGGTTTCCTGCCCTTGAGTCGATGCCCTAACTGCCTTCAGTGATGGACTGTGACCAAAGTATAAGATGAGATAAACTCTGTCTTCCCCAATTTGCTTTTGGCCATGGTGTACATTATAGCAAGGGAAAGTAGACCAGAACAAGAAAAAATGGCATTCATCAGGTACCAGGCATACTTACCAAACTGCCTGGCCACATGGCTTTTCTTACATGCTGGTTCAAATGTCTGCACCAAACAACTAACAATGCCTGAACTCTACAGCAAACTTACAAGCTACAAGGTAGCCATTGTTTTGTGAATGCTAGAACAAATTAGCAAGCAGGTCCTGCATCCATGTATGTAGCTACCACTTACTCCCACACTATTAGACATTTGCTGGGTAGCACTTAGATGAAGCACTGGCTTTGAAGATGGGTAGAAAAGTGAAGAAGTAATGGCCATTCCTTCATGGAACTCTAGGTAGGAAGATAAGAGTAGAAAACAAATTACTGTGATACATATTCTAGAATGATTCTGGGTCAAGGGAGAATTTAGGGGTTAAGGAAATCCTGTCTGGTGCATAGAGGTTTTCATTCAATTAGAGTTCCAGTGCCAAAGATGCCTCCAGCGTCTCATTTCATAAACTAACAGTCCACACAATTTTCTCTCTCTAATACTCAAAGCTCTAACAACATTAACTCTGAAACATCCCTGGTTGGTACTTTAATACTCTGTAAAACTCAGTCTCGCCTATCCCTCTCTCATCTGCTACCCCTCTTAACCCAGCAAGGCCATTAGTTTGTCCTGTTAGCTATAAAAATATGCCTTTGCAAATTAGCAAGCTTATATAGTACAGCCTAAAATAGATTCTTATGTTAGGGGCTCTGAGGTGCTTAAAGAGTCCATTTGTTCTCCAGCTAACAGAAGTGCTTTAAGATGCTAAGATTTTTTTTCCAAGTTTGACCATGTTGAGAGAGAGACAGATAGAGAGAGAGAGAGAGAGAGGAGAGAGAGAGAGATGAGAAGAGAAGAGGAGAGAGAGAGAGAGAGAGACAGAGAGAGACAGAGACAGAGAGAGATGCACAGAAAGAGAGAACATGTATACCTACAATTGTAAATACACATATGTGCACATGGGGGCTGGAGGACAACCTTGTCGTCCTCAGAATGTATCATTCACCTCCTGTGAGACAGAGTCCTCCTTGGGGCCTGGAATTCAACAATTAGGTTAGACTGGCTGGTCAGTAAGCCCCAGCAAGGAAATCCTCTATGTCTCTACCTCTCAGTGCTGGGAATACAAGCAGCAACATGCTCAGTGTTTTTATGTGGATTCTGGAATGGAGCTCAACTCTTCATGCACGCGAGCCAAGCCCTATCTCCTAGCACAAGTGTGATGATTTTAGAAAATATGGGGGAACTTGAGGTAACTTGGGGCAACTTCCCTTTTAGTTAGATGAAGAAAACTGAGACCGTGGGTAGCTGAAAACTCTATTCCCATAAAGCTATGTTTAGGACACAGGTGTTAACCCTAATTAGTCTAGTCACCAATGGGACTCAATTACATTCCTAAAGACTGTTGATACAACTCCTCAGTACATAACTCCTGCCATAACTTTAGGGAACTTTGGATGCCCTTACTGATGGCACTTTCAGTTTTTTAATCTGCCAACCTCTGTCTTTTTGCCCCAATACTCTCATCTTCTACCTCATCTTAGTCACCTACCATTGTGGTCATACCTGGCCTCATTATTGCCAGCAAGGATATCTCATTCAAATTCCCAAATTCAGAACCTTCTCTTGCCACTGGTTCATGTCTGCCTGCAACCTCACTATCCCTCAGGGTCAGCTCAAACCCACGCTTAACATTACAGACATTTCTTTGCAGGCAAGCTCAATTCCAGGGTCACTTTCCTTTAGTCACAGCCTCCTACAAAACTCCAACTTCAGCCAAATCTGACTTTCTCCACCCATCCACTCCTCAGTCATAACTGTGCAACTGAATATGGTTAGATAAAAAAAACACCATTGGCTTGCTACTCTTCTTTAAGATCTTTAAGATCAAGACCACAAACTCCAAGCAGACCTTGAGCTGCTGCCAGTCCCTGGGGACTTGTATCAACTCCATCCTTCTGAAGAACCTTGTCACATCTGTCCTTTTTCCTCACACCTCTCAAGTCTTCAATGTCAGCTGATTGCTTTTGTATTTCAATAAAAAGCCCTCACTAATAAATATATTAACTTTTATACCCCTATAGACATATACCCTGTCTTCCATTTTCTAGCAATGAACTTGTTTCTGTTATATTAGGCTCCACCCTCTTACCCAGGCAACAATTTCAGTTCTGTGACTATTCACACCGTCTCCTACATTATCATGTTTTACATCACTGCCATTTCTTATCTCTATTGGATCATTTTACCACCAGCGTTTCCTCGAGCCCCCATCTTAAAATGACTCTCTTGACCTTATGTCTCCCACCATCCCTACTCTCTGCTTTGGTACCAATTAATCTTATTACAATTAAAGTACCATCCAATCTCAGTTCCTTCCTCACATCTTGGCATGATTTTTACCATTCCTTCTGTAGTAGTTCCTTTGGGCGTAGCTGTGACAAAATGCTTGGCAGGAAGCAAAAATGGGGGAATAAGGATTTATTTATTTTGGTTTACAGTTCAAGGGGACTTGGCCCATCATTGGGGTGAAGGTGTGATGGCAGCTAGTCACATGGCCTCTGTGATCAGAAAGCAGGGACCAGATTGGAAGTGGGGCTGAGCTACTTCCTTCAGTGCATCTCCACTTTCTAAAAGGCCTAGAACCTTCCAAATTATCACTGCCACGTACACAAAGTACTGAAACACATGAGCATCTGAGGTATAATCTCATGCAAACCCCAAAGCCACCTTTCTTGAATGTTTCCTCTGACTTCTTAGAGCATATTGGTGCCCTTCCTCCCTCCCCGTTTACTCAGCTTCAGTCTCTGATAGAAGCTTGTGATGTCTCAGGGTTCAGGTCTTAGACTTCTTCTCTACCTACCTTTCCTTTGATGACCTCAGCCTACTGGCTTTGGTGGAGACCAGAGTAAACTCCTTCAAAATATGCTTCTTTAGTATTAGGATTGGAGACGGTCAAGGAGAAGCAGATACAAGAAAGCTCTCTGCACTTTCCCTTTTCCTAAAAGCAAGAAGTAGATTTACAAAGACAGGCTTGACTGCATAGTGAGTTCAGACTATGTCCGGGCTACAGGTGACTTCACCCCATCTTGTGTCTTTTACTTTGTGTGTCTCTCTCTGACTCCGCCACCGGTGTGTGGTGTGTGTGCATGTGTGTGTGTGTGTGTGTGTGTGTGTGTGTGTGTGTGTGTGTGTGTACATAGAGATCAGAGAACAACTAGAAGTGTTACTTTGTTTTATGAGACAGGGTCTCTCACTGAGGCCTGTGGCTAGCCAACTAGACTAGTAGATTGGTTGGCCAGGGAGCCCCAGAGATCTATTTGTGTCTACTTCCCTAACACTGCCAACATGCCTGGCTGGCTCGATCAGTACAAGGGATCCAGCTTTGGTCCTCATGCTAATGTGACCAGCACTTGGAAGGCCAGCTGAGCCATCTCCCTAATCCCAAACTCAAATCATTAATTCATTCTTTTCTTTCCTCCTTTCTTTCCTCCTTTCTTTCTTTCTTTCTTTCTTTCTTTCTTTCTTTCTTTCTTCTTTCTTTTCTCCCTGTCTTCCTTTCTCTCTTTCTTTGGGGGGAGTTGTTTTGTTTGCTTTCCTGTTTTTTAAGACAGGGTTTTCTCTGTGTAGCCTTGGCTGTCCTGGACTTGCTTTGTAGACCAGGCTGGCCTTGAACTCACAGAGATCTGCCTACCTCTGCCTCCAGATTACAGGGATTACAGGTGTGTGCCTCCATACCAGCTTCCTTCCCTTTTTCTTGATATTATTCACAGCCAGTTATAATTTTAATGACTCTGCATGTTTGGTACCGGACCCAGGGGCTTGTCCATGCCTCTGCCTCCCAGAGGCTGAGATATAGCCATGCACCACCATGCCTGCCATGCTGACTCTGCTTTAAAAGTATTTCTAGAACCCTACACTTCTCATGACCTGTGACTTGTCTCCCTGATGTGAATCATGTCTTAAGTGCTATGTCCACTTTCCCTCCCACATTCTTGCTTTCAATAAGAGAAACAGACCATGCCGCATAAAAATGGTTGCATTGTGTCACACCCGTAGTTAGACCTTCAAAGTGGAATTGAACATCTGGTCTGATCCTGTTAGACCCTGACCTGCACCCTGATTCTTTGTCAGACTTCTTTTTGTTCCTTGGGTGGATGGACCAAGCACACTCCAATTTCAGAGTCTTTGCTCTCTGTTGTTGTTGTTTTTTTTTTTTTTTTCCTATTGCTTGCACAGCCCCCCTTCCTCCAGACAGCTGTGTGTACTGCTTTCTCATCTCATACAGGATCTTGCTTGACTGCCATCTTTTTCTAGTAGCTTTCCCTGAGCGCTCATCTGCTTCTGTAAAACAATCCATTCCCACACTTGTAATTTACGCAGCAATTTACTCTTAGCTATATGGTCCAGAACTGGAAAGTCAGCCTAGAAGGCACTTGCTTTTGAGCCCTGTATGTGCTGGAGGTGAAATAGAGGTCCAAGCTGGAATCATCTGTGGTCTGCTTCTCTCAGATGTCTGGCATCTCCCCAGACACTGATTGGGACTTGTTTACAATAGGGTGGTAGCAAGATGGTCAGACTTCCTGCATGGTGGCTGCTGCCTACAGAGCATATGTTGCATTCTAAGAAGTAGTAAGGGGGATCTCCTAGTCCTGAGAAACAACTCATGTGTCATTTCTGTTACAATCAATTGACCTCAAAAGACACACTGAGCCCTATTCTCACAAACCAAGAGACTGAAAAGAGAAAACCAAACCAATTGATCAGGAAGGTACAGGGAAATGCCCAGCCATGTGCAAGCTAGTCTCCTAAATGGCTTTACTAAAACTTGCCTCCCCTGCCCAGTCTCCTGTCTAAACTCAGCTGTCTTGTGAAGGCAACAGATATTAAATACAAAATAATGCATGATTTAGAAGCCAAGGCAATGAAAGACGTGTGTTTCTGTCGAGCCACCTTCTGTGAGGTAAGTAAGTCACCGTGTCATGAAGCCATTCAAGCCTCTCTCTACAGTGGACCCCCACAGCCCCCAGAGACACACGCCTTATGGCTTCCTGCCAATAGCCAGCATCAACTTGCCAACTTTGTGAATATGCCCAATTCACTCACCGTAAAGATCTGAGCTGTTTGATGCCTCGGCCAATATTGCACACTTACAAGAGGCCCTGAGCCAGATCCACACAGCCAAGGTGACCTACAGCTAATTCCCAACCAATAGAGCCCATGTAAGATAAATAAATGTGTGTTATTACAAGTTTACGAGATATTATCTATGCAGCAGTAATTTGCTAGTATACCTGCTATCTAAGCTAGCTTGCTCACTATCACATTTATCATCATATGACGGAGCCTGTAGTTTATTTGTCTGTCCCTTCTCTCCTCCCTAGAAGGTAAAATTCAAGATCTAAGCAGTAATGTACAGTTTGCTCAAAATTGATAGCTGTGCCAGGTATACCCAAGACCCTAAGTTACTCTGTACCAGATAAATTAACTATCCCACCTATTCTCTTCTACCATCAACATATGCTTATTATTTGTGGCTTCTTGTAGCAGTATTGTATTACTTCAGGGATATAGTATTCATTTTTTAAACCAATATAAATGACTATCAACTCAGTACTATCGTGATAACTAATATTTCTGAATGTTTACCATGATATGATGCCTAAGATACACTGTTAATTTCTTCTCTTGCTTCAGCCATGTGACAGCTGCTTTCAGGAGCCAACTCTCTGCATATGGTGAGTCTACACAGTCCATGATAGAGAGTCTAGTGGAAGTGTGAGGCAGGCAACTGGCTATGAGGACGGAGATCTTGGGTCTGAGGTTGGAGCTTTGTGAGGATGTAGATGATAATTAAAGCCATCTGGACTACACTCCCAGGAGGGGAGCAGAGTTAGAGAAATGTCTGATGGCGTGTCATTGGAACACTACCACATCCAGCAATGTCAAGGATGAGCAAGGACAAAGAGGAGCAAAAAGGAACCAGGCAATGAGAAAGAAAACCAGGCATCTGCACAGTCCTGGAAACAGACAGAAGAATTGTACATAATCATGAGTGTCCAGTGCTGCTGAGACAGACAGGGTGACAAGGGGTGAAACTGGCGATCAAAATTAAGCCCCAGTGAAGTGCTGGTGGAGGGACTGGGAGCACATTTGGAATGAAGAAAGGATGCTGTTTGTTTCCTGGTAGTTTTAATAGAGAAGAGAAGAATAATTTGATGATGTATAGGAAGAGGCAGATAGATAAGGATGAGATCCTTCAGGTGGTTAAGAAGAAGAAAAAGCCATTCATTGTCTTCAGTGATGTAGCCTTCAGTGAGTTACTCCAGTGGAGAGCCCCACATCCATCCATACCCAACTATGACCACCCTGGCCCATTAAAAAAAATACACTAAGGAGAACTGAGACTTGTTGGGTAGGAGTGAGAAGGGAATAAGAGAGTGCAGGAGGGTCAGTGTAATGAGAATGGGTTTAAATGCATGTATGAAATTGTCAATGGATACATTTAAATAAAACTTTGAAGGAAAAAAAAGAGAAAAATAACAAGGGTAACAGGTGCCAGGGATGCTCGTGCAAGAAGAAAATAGACAATGTTTTCTCTAAGCCTCCATCTCCTCAATGAAGTGCAATGCAGTCCCCACCTGAGATCAAGATAAGAAAGGAGGAAGCATGGAAGAATTTTCTACTGATCTGGGAAGTAAATAGAGCAAATAACTATAGTAGTTGTCACCTAAGTTCTAAGACTTTACACAAAGCCCAGGGATTTAGTGAGTGTGGCTGTATCCAGTGGAGGAAGAACTGGGCTTCCTACTAAGTGCATCTGCCAGGGTAGGAGGAGGACATTTCACTTAATGTGTGCAAATTGGATCATAACGGACAGAGGGAAGGCAGTCTTGTGGGCCGCCATGTTGTCAGAGAATTGCTGACGGTAAAATCCAAGACAACTGAGTAAGAATGGCAGAGGATGGTGGCTAGAGACCAACATAAGACTGGGAAAAGAAAGGACTGGTCTCTAGCTGAATGCAGATGAGGGCCCAGCAGATGAGGATACCTGGGTGCCCCAAGTCCTGTACTTCCCCGGTAATTGAAGTAGGAAAGGCATCATAGATATTAGGGTGCTCAGTGCAGATCCTGCACCCTGATCCTGAAAGAGCACTCTATGAATTGACAATACTGACAGTTCTGGACTGAGGCCCTCTCCAGTGACTGCCTCTAACTGAAGGAACCATCTTACTTAGTGCTCAGTGGCATAACATTTCCTATCCTTGGCCCCATCAGTGGCTCATCACTACAACTGACTGTTTCCTCAGCCAGGCTCCCTGGTAGCCACTCTGAAGGATCGTCAAAGCTTCAGGACTCTTCCCATCACTGCAGGATCTATTGAGACTCCAACTGGAATTTCACTTGTTCAGCCACGTTCTCTTCCCTCAACCATGAATGCAGTTGAAAGTACCCACCAGAGAACTACCAATGCTTGAATCTCCCCTTGGGTACCGATATGTGAAATCAAGGATGCATACAGCAACAGGTGGTGAGACCCATGCTGAGGCTTTAAAAGCAGTTAGAAAGCTGGAGGGTGTGTGTGTGTGTGTGTGTGTGTGTGTGTGTGTGTGTGTGTGTGTGTGTGTGTGTGTGAAGATATCTCTCCCAGAATCATTTTCATCCTCAGAATTCCCAAACTGGACTCATGGTTAGATCATATGGTTCAACAAACTGTGGCAAGAGAAGAGGAAAATTAGTCATTCTGCCAGGTCGGAAACACTTAAAAGAACTGCATAGGTACTGCAATGTAGCTCATTCCTTGTTTAGTTTATTTGCTTTTCTGTACCATTCTACTCAGGCTCAGAACTTCAGGAATCCCACAGGAGGAAGACCCTTTCTTCCCTGGGTCTGTCCCTGTGGCTTGCTGGCCCAGAGAATCATGAATGAAAAGGGCATGCGCCACTTCAAAGGAATTTTAGTATTTAGTTAGTTCTTTTTATGTGCATGGGTGCTTTGCCTATATGTATGTATGGGCATTGTGTGTGTGCAGTACCTAAGGACCCCAGAAGAGGGCATTAGATCTCTTAGATCTAGAGTTACAGAGTTGTGAGCTATTGTGTGAGTGCTGGGAATCACATCATGGTCCTCAGGAAGAGCAGGCAGTACGCTTAGACACAGAGCCATCTCTCCAATTCCAAATGAGAGTTGTCAAATCTACCACCATGATTCCATTTTCTCTTTTACCTCTTTCCTAAATCAACAACATTCCTGAAAGAGACAGCTTGTGAGAATGTTATGAATGGGCAATGGCACTTAGGAGTAAGCAGCTGCGGGGTTCCATTACTTGGTACTGTAGAATAATTCAGCCTCACTATACTGAGTCAGCCACCCAGGTACTCAAGATAGCCATTGAAGTACAAAAAGGCGCAGACCAACGTGCAAAGGAATGGCCACAGCTGTGTTCCAAGAAAACTTTATCTTAAAAAAAATCAGTTGAGCAACCCCTATAATATTTTTTTAAAACAGCCATTTGCTAACAATTCTGTTGGCAATTGCCTAAAATCACATCTATGCTAATTTTGCTTATCTACTTCTGTTAACTTCATGTTTTAAAAAATGACCAAAAGTGAACTTTGTTGTACTGGTTCTCAGATTCTATTTATTTAGAAAAAGCTTAAGTAGGCAAAAGAGCACATGGTGGTTCGGTTATTTCTTAAAGGGGGAAAACCAAACTAGAAATGACATCTCCTGCACAGAACACTCAAGAGCAATTTAGATGATGAGGGAATCCGAGAGGGAAAACATCAAATGCTGAATTTGAAAGGGATAAAGAGAAGAGGAAAGGGAAGAAACAGAGTATATATGTGAGAGCAATTGACTGATGTCTCTTGGCAGCTCTTCTCAACACCAGGACCAGAAAACAAGCTTGTTCCTCTACTGCCACCTTCAGTCCTTCCATGATCCTGACTCCCTTTGCACAGTTTACAGTCCTGAGTTTAAACAGTCCAGGTTGCAAGCCCTGTGAGAGCTATTTCTGCTCTCTACTCTAGCTGTATCTTGCTGGGATCCGCAGATGTTTAAGAATAGCAGGACTTGTGTAAATGATCTTGACAGATGAAAGATGTGATCAAAGACTGAGAATGCTGTGGGGATACATGACTGTTGGCCTGAGGAAACAGCAAACAGAGCTGGGGTTGGAGCTCCAAGGACAGAGGAATTTTGGAGATGGATCAGTGTTCTGTCAGCTGCAGGCTGCGTGTGTACTGCAAACGACTGGACAACTCCACCAAGTGCTGGGTAGCTTGACAAGCTTTCCTGTGTATGGCTAGGGTCTGGAGGTGTGGTTACAAGTGAAATTATAAAATGGCAAGATGTCTGGGTAGAAGTATAATAGAGAAGCGAGGTCTGACTGATTTACATTTATCAAACATGGCCATATGATCACACATTAGACAGAACCACTATCTCTGCCTATTGAAAAGTCTGTGTCACTAAGAGGAACTTGAGCCAGAAATGTTGTTTTCGTTATTGTAAACATAGCATTTAGCAAACTAGCTCTGAAAAATTGACACTCAATGGATGCATGTTAAATTTAATTGTTTCCTTTGATGTCAAAAAGCAGACATATTTCAAAGAACAAGCAATTGCCAATTTACTGAATGAAAATCAAGAACCCACCATCTCGAGGGCCACTTAGATAGCCTGCTGTTGGCCATGCTTCTGACCTAAAGACATCCTCCTTCACTTCAGGGCACCATTTGAATTCTTCTACTCACCAAGACTCCAAAGAAATGGTCAAAGATTTTTGTTATTCACTAGAGTGGGGGGTACCTTTGGTTACACACTGACCTGAGGCTGGAGATGCTAAGTCTTCCCGAATTGATGTGCTTGTGGCCTGGTACTGAGTAGGAAACACCCATTAGACCACTCAGTGGCATCTACTCCTGGCAGGACACCCCTGGTTCAGCAGCAGGTAATGGAGCAGTAGCCATACTCTACATGTCAACTGCGATAGAAAGCAGCTAAATAATTCAGAAAATGAAATGTCTTTGCTTATGAAAATAATGCTGTACAAGGTAAATACACAGCTCTTACCAAGCTAAGCCACGGTATAATACAACCGAGTCACTGAGAGAGGGAAAACCAGGAAAATCAATGGCATGATGCACATTAAGAAGTAGCCATGGTTTTTTTCCCCTGTCTCTAAGCAAGAGAAACCCGAGTTTGCCTCTCAAGGTTAAAGAGACTTCAATTGCTAAACACACATATGAATCCTCTGCTGCTCAGATAAGAAGTCACCTCTTCCAGAACCCCTGCCTGACCAACCTTCTTCTCCATGCTTCTAGGTTGGACATGTATGTTCCTCTGGCCACGTTGTCTTCATCACATGCAGTGAATGGCAATGGCCCCTTTGCCTCCTACACCAGCTAATGACTTCCTCCAGAGAGGGTCAGACTTTCTTTCCTCTTTCCTTCCTTTTCTGGGGATTTAGCCCAAGGTATTGTAAAGTCGACATCCCCAAACCTACAGCTTTTGAGACCGAGTCTAGCTATGTAGCCCAACCTGAACTTCAACTCCTTTTTTTTTATTTATTTATTTGTTTATTCATTTTACATCCTGGTTGTGACCTCAGCCCTCTACCCCAACCACCCCAGCTCATCAACTCATATCAGGACTGAGCGTATCCACTTCCCCTGGGGCCTGGGAAGGCAGTCGTGCTAGGGGGAAGTGATTGAAAAGCAGGCATCAGAGTCCATGTCAGAGAAAGGCCCTGTTCCCCTTAGTAGTGGACCCACATTAAGCCTGAGCTGCCCATTGAGTACATCTGTGTAGGGGGCTGAGCTCCAGCCCATGCAAGGTCCTTGATTAGTACTTCAGTCTCAGCAAGGCCTTCTGGGCCCTGGCTAGTTGGCTCTGTTGGTCTTCTTGTGGAGCTCCTGTTACCTTCAGCCCTTTTCTCCTTCACTCCCACCTTTCCATAAGACTCCCGACATACCACCCAATGTTTGGCTGTGAGCCTCAGCATCTGTTTCAAAGTGCTGCTTGGTGGAGCCTCTCAGAGGACAACTCTACTAGGCTCCTGTCTGCAAATATAGCAGAGTATCATTTATAGTGTCAGGGGTTGGCTCCCTCCCATGGGGTGGGTATTGTTTTATAAATTATCTGTATTACCTGTATTATCTATAGCCCTGGCTATCAATCAATAAAGACATGGACACTTGTTATATTTTAAAATAGCCTTAGTTAACCTGGGGCAGGGCAGATATCAATCCTCTAAACTACCTCCCATAGTGGGTCAGGCATAGGATCCATGCCTCAATCCCATGCCATCTGCTTCCAATAACTTCTATCAAGCTACCTTCCATCCATAATCTCAAAATCCTTGCTAATGTTCTTCTTCTGGACTGGATTCTCCATCCATGCCACCGGCCTTGTGCTTCTCCTCCAGCTAGCCCAAGGCGGCCTTCCTCTCTTCACTTCAGGTCTCCTTTCTCCCTGTGGAGGTCTTTCTTCTTGCCAGAATTCCTTCCTCTCTAAGCCCCACCTATCTCCTGCCCTGCCCAGGTGGGATGGCTTTTTATTAAGCAAAAGGTGGGTCACAGAGACAGCAAGCAGTAATTAGCATCAAAATACATCAGATCATCCCCCAACAGATGGGTGTTGGGTTGAGTCAGGTATTGGTTGGACATCCCCTCAATCTCTACTGTATCTGTTCTATCTTTATCCCTGCACATCTTGTAGGCAGAGTAAACTTAGAGCCAACGTTTTTGTAGGTGGGTTAATGCTCTTGTCCCTCTACAAGGAGTCTTGTCTGGTTAGGGCAAGTCCTCTTCAGTCCCTATGGCCCCTGCTAGTAGGAATCTCTCCTAGCATACCCTCATATCCCAGGAACCTACCCTGACTTAGGTCTTTGGCTTGTCACATAGATGTCCCCACTCACAGTTTCTCTTTCCTCTGCAGGCCTTCTTTCCTCTTAATACTGATCCTCCTGCCTCAGCTTCTGGAATACTGGGATTCTAGGCCTGTGCCTGCACACCTAGCAGGAAGTATTTATTAAATCATTTTGTTTTTTTAACATTTATTTTTTATGTGTGCACACATACTAGTGCCATAGTGTGTGTGTGTGTGTATGTGTGTGTATGTGTGTGTGTGTGTGTGTGTGTGTGTGTCTAAGCCAGAGAACAACTTGTAAATGTTGGTTCTTTCCTTCCAACGTGTGTGTCACAGAGATTAAACTCAGGTTATCAGGCTTAGCAAAACTGCCTTTACTCACTGAGCCATTGTGATGGGCCCAGGAACAATTTCTTAATTGCCTGTCTATTCCATCCAATCACTTAGTTGACTCTAAGTGTTTTTAAATGAATTATTCATTCATTGATGGATTGTGGAATTAAAGAAGTTACAAATTCAATTCTAGGAAACATGGTAATTTCTCAACTCTGCTAGTCAATTCAGCCATGGGAAAAAACATGGGGTTTTCTTTTCACTTGGCCGTGGGCCCTGTAGACACCCTGGGCACTGTGAGAAATGTCAGAGATGCTACATAAGGCAGTGATGGATATCTGCCCTTCTGTCCTTGTCTTGGTTTGTGTTGTCATTGCCATAACAGTATGGCCTAATGAGGTAGTTAATCTGGATTTTCAAGTTAATGGGATTTACATTCACAATTAAAAACAAACCCCTGAGCAAGTCTGTGAAGGAGTTTCTAGACTGGTAGCTAAGAAAGACCCACCCTAGAGGTGGGTGGTGTCAATCCTGGGTGTAATAGAAAAGAGAAAGGGAGCTAAGCACCCGCCTTCATCATGCTCTGCTGCCTCATTGAAGATGCAGTGTGACCAGCTGCCTCAGGTTTCTACCACAATGTCTTCCCTGCCATGGTGGACTATATCACCTCAATCTGTGAGCCAAAAGAAGCCCTCTTTCCTTTACTTGCTTCTTGCTGGGTATTTGGTCACAGTAACAAGACAAGTAACTAAAACACTTAGTATCTGGCTACCTTTTCATTAACTTGACACAAGCTGAAGTCACTGGGAAGGACTCCCAACTGAGAAAATGCCTCCAATAAGACCGGCCTATAGGCAAGTCTGTTAGATATTCTCTTAAGTAATGGCTAATGTGGGAAGGCCTGGCCCACTGGGGACAGTACTCCCTCTCCCTGTGTAGGTCAGGCAGTTCAGAAGAGTATAAGGAAGCAGGCTGAGCCACCTATGAGGAGCAAGCCAGCAAGCTCATTCTTCCATGGCCTCTGCTTCAGATACTGCCTCCAGGTTCCTGCCTTGAGTTCCTGTCCTGACTTGCCTCAGTGATGGAGATAACTTAATCCTCCCTGCACTAAGTCACCTATACTAGGGAATTTTGTTGGGGGATAATCTGATGTATTTTGATGCTAATTACTGCTTGTTGTCTCTGTGACCCACCTTTTGCTTAATAAAAAGCCATCTCACCTGGGCAGGGCAGGAGATAGGTAGGGCTTAGAGAGGAAGAAATTCTGGGAAGAAAAAAAGACCACCACAAGGAGAAAGGAGAGTGACCTGAAAAGGAAGGCCGCCATGGGTTAGCTGGAGGAAAAGCACATGGCTGGTGGCGTGGATGGAGAATCCAGGCCACATGAAGAACCTTAGCAAGTATTTTGGAATTATGGATGGGAGGTAGCTTGATAGAAGTTTTTAGAAGCAGATGGCATGGGATTGAGGCATGGATCCCATGCCTGCCCCACTATGGGAGGTAGTTTAGAGGAATGAGATCTGCTCTGCCCCAGGTTAACTAAGGCTATTTTAAAATATAACAAGTGTCTATGTCTTGATTGATTGATAGCCAGGCCTACTGGTAATACAGATAATTTAAAAAACAATAGAGTTTATAAAGAAGAGATTTTTCTCGTACAGTTCTAGAGTATGAGACCAGCATTTTCTGAGTGCCTTCCCACTGTCTCACAGGGTAGCACAGGCTGGCGAGAGGGTTTTGTTATTACTCAGCTCTTTCATCACCATTACCAAGCACCTGAATAAACAGTGTAAAAGGGGAAGGCTCTACCTTGGATCAGGCTTTCTGAACTTTAGGTCCACCTGTTGATTAGGGTATGGTATAACAGAGAAGGGCATCGGTGGCCAAACAGTAGAAAAAGAGGAAGCTTGCGTTCACTTCTGCCTTCTTTCGCATCTTACTCACCAAGTCTATAGGATTCCCTAAGCCTTACTTAGATTGCAGGCCCCTACCCTCCTACACCCCCACACCCCTGCCAGTTACTGTCCCACACATTAATACTTTGGAAACACCCTCACAGACACACCTGAAAGTGTAGCCACTAATCTCCTAGGCATCTCTCAGTCTACTCAAGCTGACTATCAAGACTGACCATCACAAATGCAGAAAAGAAAAGTGTAAGAGGGCTGGGATCAATTTGTAACGACGTGTTCTTGTGACAGCTAGCTCACTCTTGTGAGAACATTGTTAACCTACTTTCATGACCTGAGTATCTCTCATCATTGTCTGAATTTTACTATTGTAACAGAACACCCAGGAGTGGGTAAGTTTGGCCTACAGCTATGGAAAGAGAGAAGACATCCATTTCAGCTTCATTTCTTGGGAACATCTCTCACAGCCTTAACTCATGGCAGAAAACAAAAGAGCAAGAGAACGTATGCAGAAGACACACTCCCCTGTCTTGGCAACTGATCAATGCCTTGAGCGGGAGGAGTCACTTGGGAAAGGCATTACCCCATTCAGGAAAGCTTGATCCATGACCTACATGCCTCTTAGTAGGCCCCACCTCCTGGACAAAGCTGCAGGTACTAACCAAGCTCCCGTGTTCTGCTGGACAGAGACCATATTGGGTCACAAGCCTTTCTCCTCACATCTGCAAACTCATGTCAAAGATTGCATTTCACCATGAGTGTTGGAGAAGACGTTCACGCATAGCAGTCTTCATTCTTGGAGGGCATGGGTCCCCTTGAGGTTCCTGAGCCACCTCACAAGAGTTGGAGGCACAGAAGAGCAGAGGAGAGGTTGCTGCACTCTCCCTTGCTTTAAGGTTAAAGTGACCTTGAAACAGGTTTCTTGTGACATCTGATGCCTCAGGAATAATTATCGCTGTAAGCTTTTTATAGCTAGAGGGTCTGTCTGAGGTTCATTTCTGCTTCTGCGATAAAGTGTCCTGACAAATGCAACTTAATGGGGAAGGGTTTGTGTTTGGATCACAGTGTGAAAGAGTCCATCACTGCAGGGAAGTTACAACGGTAGGAACTTGAGGGAGATGGTCACATTGTTTCCATAATCAGGAACAGAGGGCAATAATGAGTGCACTGTAGTGTCCAGATTACTTATCCATTCTCATGCAGTCCAGGATTCCTGGTCCAGCAAATGGTGCCTCTCACAGTGACTGGGTCTTCCCAATTCACTTAACCTAATCAATCTGCTAGACAAGCCAGAGGCCCATCTCCCAAGTCATTCTAGATTTGTCAAGCTGACAATTAAGACTAGCCCTCACAGATCCCTCAGCTATTTAAAGGCTGTAGTCTTTGTATGATGGCCATAGGCTGGAGGTATTTTGTCACCTCTGATTATTTTTATTTCTCTCAAAAAAAAAATACTAGGGTCAGGTATAGTGACATGAGCTTTTAATTTCAGAACTCAGGAGTCAGAGGCCAGCCTGGTCTATATAGTGAATTCCAAGCCAGCAGGACTGTACAATGGAAACCTGTCTCAAAAGCAACAACAAAATAAATAATTCAAAGAACAGGAAGCCTGAAAAATCACTAGTCTCACTCTTTCAGAAGAAGTGTGTCTGCACAAAGCGTGTCACCTACCATGTTCTCGCCCCATCTTTTTGCCAAATGAATAGGTATGCTATCTTCATGCATTCTCTCTGAGTTAAACCAAGCTTGCAGAACTGGAAATGTTAACTTTCTACGTTGGTGTAAATAACAGGCTGCTGCTTCTAAGGAAGGAAAATGGATACTTGCATATGTATAAGGGTGGATACATGCACTGACTCTTAACTCCTAAGTACCCATAAAAATAGTTTTTAAAAATGAGGCCAAGAAGATGCACAGAGAGTAAAGGCACTCACTGCCATGCCTGATCTGAGTGCCATTTCTAGGACCCACATGTAGAAGGAGACTACTGACTTCTGAAAGTTTTTCTCTGATCTCCACAAATGCATGCACAGACACATAGACAGACAGACAGACACACACACGCAGACACATAGACAGACAGACACACACACACACACATACACACAAATATAATACATTTTTATAAAAAGGAAAACAAGATAAAATGACATTGGGCTGTGTTAGGCTATATGTGGAATTAATGAAGAGCAGTGGGCTATAGTTTCCCATGGCAGAGGTTCTTTCCAACATGGTCAAAACTCCAGTCATATTTTGTCTCCATTTTGTTGTAAGGACAAATTAGTTCACCTGAAAGAAACACGGCATTTAGCTCTCATTTTTCTAACTACAATTACCAGCTTATCTTCTCGCTCCAGTCAGTACCCTGAGATCTAAAGGGTCTCTCATGGCAGTGTGCAGATGCCAGACATTCGATAACTGCCTATTGAAAGAGTAGCCATGTCCAGCCAAGGGCCTGAGAACACAGTTTAATACAACCAAAAGCACAAAACAGTTTCAATGAGCATATATGATATATTTGAAACCTAATTCGCTTTTTGTTTACCTTTTTATACTTGATGTTTGTTTGGCTCTATTACCATCTATATAATTTGCTTCCTATTTGAATAGCGAAGCATACAGAAGGAAGCACAAGAGTGTGCGTTCAATACCCATAACCATGTGAAGAGAGCCCAAGCATGCTGGCTTGTGTTTTCTTAAACCCAGTGCTAGAGAGGGAGAGACAGATTGATCCTCAGAGCTTGCTGGCTAGTCAGCCTCACCTACTTGGCCAGTTCTAGGCCACTGAGAGACACTGCCTCAAAAAAAAAAAAAAAAAAAAAAAAAAAGATGAATAATGCCTAGGGAAGGCAGCACAGTTTACTCTTTTGCCTTCATATGTATATGCACACATGTGTACCTGTACATATGAACATGCACGAATATACGCAAAAGAGCACACTAAGCTTCATGGTGATGGTGCACACTTGTGATCTTAGTGCTTCAGGAATTTTCTTTGCATATTCTCCCTCCACAGTTGCTAGGCAACATGCTGTAAATGTCAAGAAATAATATGGCCAGGTGCCTAGAAAGTGTTATCATAATCCTGCCTGCAAAGTGACCCAGCTCAAAATGTTATGGAAATTCTCAGTGACAAAAGAGCATTGGACAGTCCTGACTTAGTGCCGTCTCTTCCTGTTCAGACTAACTCTGCTTATGCTAGAATTAAACTCTTCTCATAGCTTTATAGCTCTAGGAGATTTTCTGATGAACAGGTTGAACTTTGGAAGCTTCCAAAAAGCAAATACCAGCAAAAACCATTTCAAGCCAAGAGTAAGGACAGAGGTCAGAGTACAGGGAATGGAACTCCAGGCGAAGTTAACTGTCACGGTGACTTCAGGGTCTGAGAGCAAATCTATTTGAAAATGTATTTGAACCGAATTGCCTTTGTGAGATTTAGGAAAGAAACGCGTCAGGAGCTGTGCAACCTGTGAGCTTCTTCATGACAGGTCACGTCAAGCCAGTGTGACATCAGAACCTGAAATGTCTAAACAGGGTGACTAAACAGGCCCCTTTTCAGAGGCCAGGATGGAATTCCTGGAGGCTTAGAAGCCTGCCAATCAAAGAGAAATTCCACGCAGTGCTGGCAGCACTGATGCTGAGCACACGCTCTTGTGGCCACCTGATTTGGGTCCCTCTGTGATGATCCAGACCTGGTGTGATGAGGCTGATGGAATGTTCCCACCACACACTGCCAAGCTGCAGTGGCCAAATGACAGACACCCAAACTGAAAACAGTGGCCATGGCAACATTGCTAAATATATATCTGAAGGAGGCATTGTGATGCTTTGGTTAGAGAGATGGACTTTAAAAGGTGTCTGTCCCCATGTTTAAAGAGGTAAATGTGATCCTTTTTGCCACATGTGTGTAAGAATTCAGAGTGTGGCAAAAGAAAGAGCACGAGAGAGTGCAGCCTTTCTTTCTCTCTCATGCAGCCAGTCTTCAGTGGCAGAAAGTAGCATCCTTCTGAGGCTGTGCAAGCGTGAGTTTGTGCTTGGAGGTCATAACAGCCTGCTGGAAAGAAATGTGTCGATTGTTCCTCCTTTACCTGGCCTCACCCTAGGAAACCCCAGCTGGGTCGACCACCTGCCTCAAGTCAGCTCTCTCTTCCCTGCATGGATCAGCCTGATTGTGCAGGCACTTAGCCTGCTGAACCCCCAGCAATTGGCCATCACTCTTGGCTGATGATGTCATTGAAAATGACTCATTCTGTTTTTCCTTTTAGGTAATAAATAATATTGCTTTAACTTTGGGCTTAGTCTATGTCAGGCATTGTTCTAGTGGCTTTACAATTATACCTTAATAATATTCATAAAAGAGAGAAGTTCTATACATATGGTATAAAAAGATATATATATAGAGAGAGAGAGAGAGAGAGGTTGGGTTTATGAATATTTGGGTTATGGTGTATATATAATGGGCTATGTCAATACATATCAGTACAGTGGTACTTTATATAATTTATACATACATATATGTGGGGCCAGGGATCTGGGGTACTGTGGAGCCATAGGAATGGCATAAGCTGGTCCAAAACCTAGAAATCTCATCCTGAGATCTGTGGGAGTAGTATCTGCCCCCAAGGTTTGTATGTCCAAACCCTAGAAATCTCATCATGAGACCTGTGGGAGTAGTATCTGCCCCCAAGGTTTGTATGTCCCATTGCTCTTAGCCCTGTGACCCCCACCTTTGCCACCTGGAGGAGGTCACATAGCCTGGCAGCCAGATTAAACTTCCGCTCCCCTTATAAGGTCATGTCTCTCAGCACCTGGAATTCCTCCTTATTCAAATGAGGCATCCTCAGCTCCCTAGCCCCAGCCAATGATGTACAGCCGACCCCAAAGTCCCTACCCAGCCCCCCAAAGGTTGAAGTAGCCCTTGTTCCCCCCCCCCCTTAAATGAGCTGTCTCCCTGAAGATGTCTCCTGAGAAGTCAGGGTTTTGCCATGCTCACAGCTGCCTGAGGTCTCCTCTGCTCCCCACCATCACTGTCCAGCTTTCCCTCTCAGGATCTACCTGTCATGATTAGGAATGATCATACCATAATGGGCAGGGAAACTGAGCCTGAACGCACAGTAAGGTGACTTACAAGGAAAAGGGAGGTACATTCACTGGCCTATAAATTACCCATAAATAAAACTCTTTCATGGATAGCAATTTCGCCTGTGCATAGCCGGGACGCTGGGGGTGGGGGCAGTTGGAATGCCTGTTTGCTGCCAAGTTTTCCAGTTGATGAAAGGCACCAACTGGTGGTGTAGAAGTGGTGTATGCACACCTCTAAGCTCAGCACTCAGGAGGCAGACCCTAGCAGACCTGAGACCTGCCCAGTCTAAAGGGCAAGTTCCAGAACAATCAGGGCTACATAGAGAGACCTTGTCTCAGGAAAACAAAACAACAACAAAGACGTGCATCTTCAAGAAAATGCTTCATACTCATTCACAGGGAGAATTCTATTGTTTCCCAAATCTATGTCAGTTAATAAAGGTCACAGAATGACAATAGTGCCCTTTTCTATTAGGCACGAATAGGCACAGTCACCCTTTTGCATCTGTGGATACTTTTGGTAGATTAAAGTAACTAAATATCAAAATAATTGAAAAATAGCATCGCTCTGTACCAAACATGGATGGATTTTATTCTTGTTTTTATTCCCTAATCACTTTAGCATCACAAAATTGCACAATATTTACATTGTAGTGGGCACTATAAATAACTCTGAGGTAAGTTAAAGTCTATGGGAGATGCACACAGCTTCCACGTGAGTGTGACATGGCTCTATGTAAGGAACTGATGTAGTCATGAATTTTGGTGTCCATTGGGAGTGCAGAACCAATCTCTTGCAGATCTCAGAGGATTACCGTGTTAACTACTTTCTAACCTCCTGATCCTAACCTAAAAGAATGCAAGCCATGCTAGCATATGTTTGATATGCTAATCACTCTCTTGGTGTGAATATTTACCTGTTAAGTATTTTGGGATTCAGTAATAATTTAACTAAAAATATTTGTATTTGTTCTACAGAAAAAAAAATAACTATAGTCACTTACAAGTTATCTTCACTGTAACCCCCAAATCAAAAGATTAAACAGTGAAATCATAGAGGAAATAAAATAATTTACACTTCTCTTTTTATGGATATGTTGACCCACATAAATCAATATCTTTTATGTCATTTGTTTTGGATAACTCTATAAACACTTTCAACCCTTAAATATAATAGAGTTGATTCATATGGTATTAAATATGTGTAGAACAAACTTTAGCTCATTGGATCTTTAAAGCCTGGGTCAAAAAAATGGAAAGTCATTGAAGTAATGCTTTTAGCAATACCCCATGTATCGCATGCACACAAGCAAAAAAGTAGTCACCAACCCAGCTGGAGAAATGGCAGCAAAACCTGTTCTTATGTAAGAGACAGCGCGTACCTCGCCCAGCTACATAATGAGCATGTTTGGCAGGAAATCTAACAGGACTGGATTGCCCCGATCATTTGTAAGTATCCCAACAAGTAGAAGGGGAGGAGGGGAAACAAGCTTCAGGGATGCTCGTTCATCAGATTAAAAAATGGAGGAGCAAATGCCAAGGAGCATGTCTGAATCAACCAGTCACATGAGCACCTGCTCCAGGGAGGACCTTAATCCTCAATTGTTGTTTTCTTGACCTTTTTCCTTTTACTGCCAATCTCATAAAAAGTAATCCCTGAGGATGTGGAGCAATGGTAAGACTCTTATCTAGTAGGCACAAGGTCCTGGGTTCAATCCAGAATAAAATAGAAGTAAGTCTTCACACATTGCCTTCACACCCTTGTCTTTCGCAGTCTCTGGGCTTCCGTAGGCAACTAGTCTTCCTCTCCATCAGCAAATGGAAGGTCACTTCTTCAGTCTTCCTCCTACCTTGCTGGGGTGTTGTTTAGTTGTTTGGTAGTTGTTTGTTTACTAAGCAACACTCATGTCTGCCTTCTCTTCTCAAACTCGCCCATAGACCCATAGTAGAGTTTATAAACTTTGCAGATCTGGGGTCCCAGACAACTGTGAGCAGACTATATCTCAGACTCTATAAAGTGAGGATGTCATAATCTGATGCCAAGAGCCTGTTAGAGACTAACAAAGGAAATCAACAAGAATCATCAGTCACTAGATTGTCTATCAGTTGTTGTTGCCTTCTCCCCTATACCTTGTATATAATTTGCATCTGCCTTGAGCACACCTCCACCTGGACATCCTACTCAACTTGTCCTCTTATACCTTTTCTTTCCCACGGCTGACTTGGGGTAAATGACATCAGCCCTTTTCTATCACCCAGCTTCCAAAAAACATGAAATTAAATGAGAATATAAGACTTAGGGGTTTAGCATTGGAATATTTGACTTCTCTCTCACCTCTCTCTTCCTCCCTTTCTCTGTCTCTGTCTCTCTGTTTCTCTCTGGGGTACCCCTCTCCCCTTTTCTTCTCTCCCCATGCTCATTTAATAAAACTCATATAATCTAATATCTGTTGCCTGGCATCTTGGTATCTTATTATCTTTTTTCTTATTTTTTACTCATTAAATTGGTGCTGAAACCCTGGATAGAATCAGAATATTCATGAAGGAACGTGGTCTATCAGTCACTTTCCACTATTCAGGAAGCCCTATAAAAAATGCCTCCCTCTAGACATTGAGACTAATAGAGACCCAGACTAGAAGCTTCCATGTGACCTAAGAGCCTGTTTTAAAAAACAAGTGATGGACTCTTCCCCAAATGTAGTGAGTCATAAATGAGGGAGGGGGCGTCTAAAGCTGTCTAGATAGTTCCAGTGCACCCTAACATAGGAAACCCATGGATGTAAACAAACACTATCTGGGACCTTAAGAGTGTTTGTAATTTCATTCAATCAATCAAAAAAAAAAAAAATATCTCAACGTGGATGATCGAGAGCTGAACCCTACCTCTTGCCCCTTGCCAGCAATGGCAGACAGGAGAACTGGTCCCAAGGTCAGCAGAGCAGGAGAGCTGTCACTGACCCTCACCTGCTGCACCACTCAGGAAAGCAAGCCCAGTACCTCATGTGGGCAGCACAGTAGAGCTGGCCCTGGATGTGGAGGTTGCAGGTGAGCTGGCCTGAGGGTGTGAGTATGAGAGAATTGTCCTTGCTTCATGTCTGCTAGGCAGAGGCTCAGACTAGAGAGAGATACCTTTCTTCACCGCCCCGCCCCCATCCTTTTTCATCTATGGCAGGCAGGAGAGCTGGCCCCTGGGGTCATAAGAGTGGGAGAATTGTTCATGTCCCTCACTAGCTGCAATACTCAGGAGAGTGGGCCCTGCACCTCACCCGGACAGCAGGGTAGAGCTGGCTCTGGTAGAATGTGTGTGTGTGTGTGTGTGTGTGTGTGTGTGTGTGTGTGTGTGTGTATGTGTGTGTGTGTGTGGTGAGCTAGTCCCAAGGGCTTAAGAGCAGGAGAGCCTGCAAGCTAACCAGCTCAGAGACCTCTCCTAAGACTTTGAGTTGGCCAACCTCAACATCTACCCCATCAATGAACTGCTGGAGTGCATGAAGGGACCTGGTCCTACAGATCCAAAACCACAGGGTCTCCATGACATAGGGCAAAAATAGGATTTCTGAGAGGAGTCCCAATAGGGTTCCAGTATTAATAGAGTAGCAGAAGGCAGAGGCCTCGTACCAGACCAGAGAGTCTCTCAATGAACATCTGCAAAAGAAGAAGTGTGGACAATAGGTATATTGTGAGACATGCTGTGACACACCACAGCTTCCACAATGAGATTTTTTTTCCTCTGTTGTGAGGGAGAGTGCAAGGTTGGAGGGTAGGTATGAGGGGGCATGGAGATGAGTGGGATTGGACACATGATGTGAAATTCCTGAAGGACCAATAGAAAGTTTGTTTTTTAAAGAGGGAAAAAAAAAAGGTCTTAAACAGGAAAGTTCTTGGTGTATATTATTGTACTATAAAATGTTCAGACATATTTTTGGTATTTTGGAAACTAAAAATATGTGAATGTTTTTTATTTTTAAAGACAAAAATCTTACTTTGTAACCCAAGCAAGCCTTAACCTTGAATTTCTCCTGCCTTTTCTGTTTCACAACTGTTGAGATTATACGTGTACCCACCATGCCCAGAAATTTTATATTTTATATTCCTAAATATAATATGTTTAGAAAAGGATTAAAAAATAAACAACCTTTCTTGAAATGTAAAAAAAAAAAAAGTTTTTTAAAGAAACAAGAAGTAACTTAGAATCACAGATTTCTGCTGGAATCTGAAATAGCTTGGGAGGTGGCCACACTAGACACAGAAGTACCCACCGCTCTACAGAACAGAGTGGCAGGCAACAAGGAAAAGTTTCAGAGCAATGAAAGAACACAGATAAATATGGCTTCTGGAGCTTCTGAAGTTTATCTTTCAAAGGATTATTATCAAGATAAAAACCAAACGCTTGAAAAAGTTATGGTCTTTTAAACATCATTCAGCTAAGTCATTAACATGCACTGGATTTTAGACTTTGAGAAAGTATACTTGATGCTAAAGAAACGCCAATCATCTGCTGTCTCCACACAGCTCCTTCCGCTGCTGGCTTCCAGTAACTGAGCAGAGGCTGCATACATCTCGGCTGTTTACTCATGGTGGTCCTGGCTCTGTTGGTTATGGAATCTTCCATAGCCAAATGATAAATACAGGGTGAAACACTATTTACCATCATGTATTTGATAACTACCAAGGAGATACCTCTGCCTTCCTAGTTTGGTTCAATTTTTTTTTTTTTAATCTTGAAATTTGTTTCTTCAAAGAAGGTACCACTGTAGATTATTCTTGCATCCTGATCTGTCACTCACAAAATCAGTGAGTGCCTAGGAAATAAATTATGGCTTCCTCTCCCCTTGTCTTCCTTTTTCTTCCAGCATCACAGTCTATTCTTTTCTTCCTGGTCCATGGAGTGTCTACTGTGTCTGTGTGTAAAGACTTGTCCCATGCATGTTGCATCCCTGTGAAATCTCCAGCTGCCACTGTCTCTCTAATGCCTCTTCAAGTATTTGTTTTTAGTCTATCCAAATTGAACATGATGGAAGTACTTGACAGGCCAGAATCCTCTGAATTTCTTTAACTGTTCCAGTGACTAAAACTGATCTTTTAAATGTCTTTTCTGCCATTATTGTTAGTTTTTAAGTAAGAAAGCAAAGCTACATCTTCAATACTGGACCACAGTCTGGGAGACTGTAAGTCAGTGGTAGAGTACCTGTTATAACATGCGTGGAGCCCTAGGTTCAATCCTCGGCATGGCAAATGAAAACAAAACAAAATGAAAGCAGCAACAATAACAAAAACAACAACTAAGATCAAGCACACACTCAAGCCAGTCAGAATTCCAGCACAGCTAAGGGAAAGGTTTGTGAGGCCTCACTGGCAGCAGGCTTGCCATGGGCAGAGTTGGTCTGCTTCAGGGGTCTGGAGCCTGACAGGTTGCTCATGCTCTGGTGGATGAGCCCACACCCCTGAGCATATGAGCAGCAGTCACTGGACTCAGTGGGTCACTGGAGAAAAAAAGGAATACACGAGTTAGAAGGGGATAGAGTGGGTATAGGGGGGAGGTGGTCTGAAAGAAGTTGGAAGGAGAAACAAGGTATGATTAAAGATATATGTATGTATGTATTATGTATATATGCATAGTTCAGAGTTCTCAAACAATAAATGAAAAATATGTTTAAAAAGGAAACTAAAGAAACTACAGTATTTCTTCTAAAACTGTAACAGATGGACACAGAATATTCAACTTCTTAGTTTCCAGTTAAACAAACATATCACTTTTCTTCTGTGCTCTTGGGTGGGATTGACTTAAGTAACTCCAGATTGTGATGAAAAAACAAACAAATAACAATAACAACAAGAAAAAAAAAAAAAAAACTATGCAGAGAGGAACTTAACTGATCTCACCATGACCCTCAGAAAAGCAGCCAAATGGTGGATCAGATTTCATGGTAGCTGTTAGTCTTTCCCTGTGATAACACATCAGCCAGACAAGAAAATTCTTTTTTTTTGGGGGGGGGGGTGTTGAAGCAGGGTTTCTCTGTGTAGCCTTGGCTGTCCTGGACTCACTTTGTAGACCAGGCTGGCCTCAAACTCACAGATATCTGCCTACCTCTGCCTCCCAAGTGCTGGGATTAAAGATGTGCACAGCCACACCCAGCTGACAGTTGTTAACAGACATGAGATTATCTAAGAGACAAGTCCCTAAACAAATAGAAGTGTGTCTGTGGCCTGTGAAGATGGGCAGGATAGAGAGCAGTGAGGCTGTGGAACCCTATCACACAGAAGCATCATGGGTTTTTTTTTACCATGTTTTTACCACAGCGATCAGACCAAGAGCCAAAAGATAGCACTCAGTGAAATTATCCAAATTGAAAAAACAACATCAAAACAAAAAAATTAGACATTGAGTGTGAGGACCAGAGTGAGTAAGCTTGGCTGGCTCTTGAGAGCAAAAACCTGGTATGTGTACTAGGAAAATACACACACAAATTGGGGGGTGGGGGGGGAACGACAATTCATTGCCTCAGCTTTTCAACAAAAAAAATAGACTGAGCAATAGTGGTACAGCTACCCTTTCATAGAATACATTGTGTGTGTGTGTGTGTGTGTGTGTGTGTGTGTTTAATTTTAAAATAACAATGCCCTAAAGTCAGCTTTGGTTACAGAATCAAGACTTATCCATAAGGGAAAACAGTCAATAGCAAGTTTTCTGGAAAACAAGAAAAGGGAAGCGAGGCTCAACCTGAGTCCGTAGAGAGCCACGCAGCCACTCTTCAGTATCAACAGGAGACTCACTCCAGGCCCTGCTGTGGACATCAGTAGATGCATATCCTCCCATGTCTGGGCAAAATGATGGTGTATGTCCATCTGGAGATGACAGTAGAAATCTAAGTAATTAGTTGTTATTTAAGGAATAATGAAGTCTGTGTATGTTAGTACAGACTTTTTTTTTTTTTTAACAAAAAGCCATTTTCCATTCTTGATTGTTTAAATCCATGTCTGTGGGACCAGTGGACTGGCTGCAGTGCCAGCTCTACAGTGCCTTAGAGTTCTTATCACATTCCTGTGTTCTTTCCTGTGCTCTGTTTTCATTGGCTGGTTCTGCTCATGAAACAGGAGGATGTGTTGCTCCTAAGCAACCCCTTCCCTTATTCAGCAGAAGAGCCAATGCCCCCACTGGCCCTGCTTACAACTGATGGGATGCTGACTTCCAGGCTAACCTCTGAGTCCTCACCACAAATCACCTAGACAGAAAGCCTTAGGCTGCTGTTGGCTTCTGTCTACTTCAATATTGCAGTTTTGGGTTTACAGAAAAACAATGAAGGAACTACAGAGACTACTTCATGTCTGCCCCACCCTTTCCCACAATTGAAGTCTTTCACCAAAGAGGTACCTCTGCTGTATCTTGTGATATAGGCTCATATGGTAGGGCAGGTCTATAATTCCGACTACTCAGAATATTGAGTTCAAGGCCAACTTGGGCTACATCGGATGGAAGGAAACTTGAATAAATATCAGAGCCATGTCTGGAAGGAGAGAGACAGACCAGGAAAGGAGCAAAGAAAAAGAAAGGAGAAATAAAGTGAGTCCAGGACAACCAAAGCTACACAGAGAAACCCTGGAGAGAGAGAGAGAGAGAGAGAGAGAGAGAGAGAGAGAGAGAGAGAGGGCGAGTCATTGTCACCCCCAAGTCTATAGTTCATATCCCCAAGATGACATGTGTCACAGAGGACATATTTAGCGCTCTAACATATAAATTTTTTAATTGGTAAAATCTTCTAATCATATTTAAATTTTTGAGACATTTTGAGACAGGGTCTTATTATGTATCCCCTGCTGGCCTGGAAGTTACTATGTAAACCAAGTTGATCTCAAACTCACAGAGATCTGCCTATCTCTGACTCCTGAGTGCTGGGATTAAAGGTGTTCACTACCACATGGCTCTAATGTTTACTTTTTTAAAAGACTGGATAATTATAAGAATTATTTCTTGGTCTGTTAGCAAATGGGACAAAAATTTTAAACAATATGAAACAAATAAATCGTTCATGGCTCACTAACATATTATTTTTTTAAAAGAGAATTATATTGTTGATTTACATAGCCTGAACTAAGAGCTCAGTTGCTCTTAGTACAACTGGCACTTAGTGCAAATGGCATCTAACACAAAACTGACCACAGACCAAACAGCATGAAATAAAGGAAGTCACACAAAAAGAAAAGACACACAAACTGTAGAGATGGCTTAAGTTTGAGTAGTTACGAACACCACTGCTCATCCAGAGGACCAAGGCTTCAGTGCCCAGCATCCGTATGGCAGTTCGCAACCTCCTGTGACTACAGTTCCAGGGGATCTGACACCTTTTCTGGCCTCTTCAGGCATTAGCCACACATGTGGCTCACAGACATTCATGCAGGCGAAACACTCATACACACAACATTTAAAAGGCCCAGAAGATGACTCAGCCAGTAAAGTTCTTGGCAACCAAGCAAGAGGACCTGAGTCCATCACCCACATGAAAAGCAAGGCTCAGCAATTATGTCTGTAATCTCAGTGCTCAGGGACAGAGCCAAGCTGGGGCTCATTGGCCAATTAGTAGAGTCAAATTAGTGAGATTCAGTTTCAGGGTGGAGAGTAATCTAAGGAAGATACCTGAAATTGACCTCTGCCTTCATATACGGGGCACAGGTGTATGCTGACATATGCACACACACACACACACACACAGGCACATGCACATGTACAAACCCATCAGAACACACACACACACACACACATACACACAGAGCACAAATCAGACTTTGCACTCTAGAATACCTCACTGATAAGCAGACACTGCAGCTTCCATATCATATGTAAGGTGATCATATATATATATATATATATATATATATATACACACACACACACACACACACACATAATGTATACACACACACACACACACACACACACACACACACACACATATATATATATATATATATATATATATATATATATTCTCTTATATCATTGCAAATTGGGGCCCTTGGATAGACTTGGCCTTTCACTGATGCTCCCCTCCCCTCAATGTGAAATGCTTCCTCATCGCTAGTCTGTAGCCTTCCCACATACACAAACCCCTGGGAAGCTCAACTTACCCCATCCACTAACCTCCCCCTTCCTTTTGTTGCCAACGGGCTCCACTTCACGAGCTGGAGCTGGGCTTAGTAATCTTCGCCATCAAAAAGGTGTGTCAACGCATTAAAATAAACATACTCATGAGATCTGCTTGCTGCCAAACTGAGCGCAGTCATTATTCATCAAGTGCGGCTGTCAGCCCTGGCTTCTGAGCGTACAGGTTCATTTCTACACGACCTTACACAGAGCCCACTATTCACAAACGGGGCCCTGTGGCCATGCTTTACTCCTGTCACTTCAGTATCAACTTCTTAGGCTCTAGCTCTGCTGAATAAATGTACTGGCTAGTTTTGTGTCAACCTGACACAAGCTAAGGTCTTCTGGGAAAAGGGAATCTCAATTCTAGGCAAGGCTGCATGGCTTTTTTGGGGGTCGGGGTGTTAATGATTGACGGGGGTAGGTGGGGGCGGGAGGGCGCAGCCCATGTTAGCAATGATGCATAGGTGATACTGAGGGGAAGGTATGGGTGGGGGGTGAGGGTGGGGTGGGGGGTATGGGGGTGAGGGTGGGGTGGGGGGTGAGGGGGGAGGTGGGGGGGGTAGGGGGATGGGGGGGGTGGCTCTGCTTCAGTCTTCTGCCTCACCTTTGTTTCCTGATGACGGACTGTTGCCTTCTGTTGTTGGACTGTTTTTTCTGGTCATGATGTTGATCACAGCCGTTGAAAGCAAACTGAGACAGTTAATCTTAGTGCTCTCTTACAACACTGCACATTTAAGGACATGAGTAAACACGCCAACACCAGTAAGGAGTAAGCACTCAATTTTTATTTTTATTTTTATTTTTATTTTTTGTACTGTTATTCTGGAACCAAATACAACTAAAGCCCCTGGGGCGACTAAGTGCCTTTAACTAAAAATGAGGTCATGCTGAATTAATCCCTGAAAAAGAGTTTTGGAGAGATATGTGTAGATATAAAAGTCACAGCAGAGAGATTAGCTAGAGTGTTGTCATCAAGTGACATTAAATGCTCAGTGCTAATTTCCTCAAATTTTACAAAATGATCATTCAAAGCAATGTCTGATGCTACCTAGTATTTTAAAATCTTCTCCCATACTGTTTATGGTCAGATTGTGCCTCTAAATTATAAATTCTTAACAGTGTCTAGAGCTGAGTTTCCCTTGAACAAGCAACTGTGTGGTCTTTACTATTCTGAGCACTATAGACTATCCCAATCAAAGAAAAGGATAAGTGATCCTAATTGCATTACCCGGAAACAAACCCTCTTTCATTTTAAAATCAATCCTTTTAAAGTATTTCTTTCACATTATAAAATACTGTAAGAACTTGGTTTCTTTTCTTTTTTTTTTCTGACAAGCCAAAAGCCTTAGCCAGCACAGCACCCTATATTTACTTAAGCAAGGTCAATAATATCCTCTTTCAATCAGATGCATTCCAGTGGGCTTGAGTACAAAGCCCTCAGAATCAATAGTTTTACCCACCAAGTTAAAATTGAGAGAAAACAGAGAGCACCCCTCCTGTGCTGTAGCACAGCTCTTTATTTGATACTTATTTGTGATATTGAATGTTCTGGAAAATGAATTTGGATAATGGCATATGAGTAAGAGACTTTATTTTAATAATAACTCAAGAGCAAGGCTCAGCTCCTGGAATGCTACCAATGACACGTTAATAATGCACGGAGAATTTTGAAAAGCTAATAAGATGTACATAGGGAAAGTGGCTGTGAAGTCATTTCTAGAGAAATCCATAGCGTTCTGCAGTCCAGCCCAACATTTTTGCAAGATCACATGGTCTATCCTAACTCGCCACTCTTCTTAGTAGTACCCAGAAAATAGTAGGAGTTCAAAAACTTAATAAAAAATAAAACCAATTTAAAATAGACGTATGACCTGAATAGATAGATATTTTTCAAGTGAAGAGATATAAATGATCAGCAAGTACATGGAAAATCCTCAGTATTATTAGCCATTGGGGGAAATGTCAATTAAAAGCTCTGACTTCAGTTAGAATGGCTTCAATTAAACTAAAAGTATAAAAGTATAAGAGTATAAAAGTATAAGAAATCACAAATTTAAAATACTTTTCAATGTGATATTAAGGAAGATATCCAGTGTCAACCATGGGTCTCGACATGCTTGTGAACATGGTCACCCACACAAATAAACATAAATGCACAACAAACACACACACATGTGTAAAAATAACTCACCAAAGTATTTACTGTATCATCACTTAACACACAAATTTGAAAATACCAGTCAAAATAGACATGTCTCTAGCAAAAAAAAAAAAAAAAAAAAAAAAAGCAATTATACATGATAACATAAAACATACTCAGAGAGCTTATATTTTTGGTTGTGAGCCCCAGCCTAGTCTTTAATGGTGGAGCCATCTCTCCAACCCACACTCAGCGATCTTAATTAAAAATTTTTCCTAAAATATTGTACCCATCACTTTTCCATTACTCTAACAAATTCCTCAAATAATCAACGTATCAAGAAGAAAGGTTTATTTTGTGTCACAGTTTCAAAGGTTTTATTTCATGGTTTTGTGACCCTGTTGCTCTTGGCCTGTGCTGGTATCATGCATCGCAGCCCCAATGTGCGGCAGTAGAGAACTGTTCCCTCAGGGTATGCACAAAGCAAGGGAGAGCGTCACAGGATGGTTCCTATTTCCTTTGAGGGGACATTCCCAGCATCCTAACTTCCTTCCACTAGGCCCACCTCCTAAAGGCTGTACCACCTGCCTAAGAGTGGCAACCTCTAAAGAAAACGGGGCCTTCCCACATCAACCATCAGTCAAGGAAATGCCTTGCCACAGGCAGGCCGGTCTGAGGGAGGTAATTCTTCAGGTGAGGTTCCCTCTTGCCAGGTGACTCTAGTTTGTGTCAGGTTGACGAAGACAACCGGGCTTAACTGACCCCTTGCAACGTAACACACAAACACATTACTATTAAACCACGACCTTTCCTTTTTGTTTGTGCCCAAGGACTTATGTTAATATTAATATCACAACATGAAACATAGTCCAACTTTTAAAAGTCTCACAGTCTATAAAAATGTCAACGCTTTTAAAAAGTTCAACATCTCTTTAAAATAGCCAAGATCTCTTAACCGTGGGCTTCTGTAAAATCCAAAATAAATAATATGCTTTCTTAGTCCAATAGGGAAGAACCATGGCACAGTTATGAGAAGTTCAGAGGAAAACCAAATCTAACAGAAAGTCATTAAAAGAAGAATGCTTTATTTTCCATAATTGTTTCAAAGGTTTCCACCCATGGTCACTTGGCCCGACTGCTTCAGGCTTAAAGTCAAACATCATGGCAGGAAATGGCTCAGAAGCAATGATACTGTAGACACAGGAAGGAGAGAGGAGCCAGGGTGAAATAGCCCCTTTAAGGACATATTTTCTTCCATCAGGCCTCACTTCTTTAAGTCCCACCAAGTCCCACCATTACCAGTGCTTATGGACCAAGTGTGCAATGCACAGCCTTTATGTGCAATGCACAGCCTTTATGTGCAATGCACAGCCTTTACATGCGATGCATAGCCTTTATGTACGATGCACAGCCTTTACATTCAGTGCACAGCCTTTCCTTGCAATGCACAGCCTTTACGTGCAATGCACAGCCTTTAGAGAAGGGTTAGCAAGTAGAGATTGGGAGAAACATAGTTCCCTCCCACACTCATCTTGGCCTTGAGTCTCTGAAAAGACTTGAGACTAGCCAAAGGAGAAAGTGTCTTATTTCTTGTTTTTTAAAGATTTATATTATCTGTGAGAGTGTTTGCCTGCATACATGTTTGTATACCACATGTATGTCTGGTACCCATGGAGGTAAGAAGAGGGCATTGAGAAATGGAGTTTCATGTGCTGTGAGCCAACATGTGGGTGCTGGAAACTGAACCCCAGTTCTTTAAAAGTAAGTACTCTTAATCACTGAGCTATCTCTCCAGCCCCATAGTGCTCTGACTTTTTTTTTTTTAATGCTGAATTTTTATTTATTTAATTTTGGTGCGTGTGTATGTATGTGAATTCATATGTGTCATGGTGCACATACATGTTGGGTTAGAGGACAACTTAGGATTTGATTTTCTCCATCTACCATGTGAGACCAAGGACTCAGACTTAGATTCTTGCAGAAGGAATCTTGTGTCTATTGTATGGATGCAACACCTGTCAATTAAAAAAACCTGTGGCCTATGGCTGAGGGAGGAATAAGATAGGACATTTGGCAGGCAGAAGGAATTCTGGGATAGCGTCGGGAGGCGTGAGGAGGACAAATGCATGGTGCCTGAGCTCAGGTAACGAGCCACATGACAGACAATATGTAAACTAGTATAAGTGGGCTATTTTAAATTACATGCTAGTCCGAGAAGAGTCTAGCAACAGGGAGGAAAAACCTCCAACTGAAAATCCTCAAGCAAGTACCTTTATCTTCTGAGCCATTTCACCAGTAACCAGCTGAATACCTCCCTCTGTCTTATGAAGTTTTGAGAGGGAGAATAGAAAAAAAAAAAAATAGTCCCTTGAGATAGCGTCGGGTGGATCAAGAAAAGGAAACAATATAGAATAGTTTGACGCTGAAAGGGGTGTGTTGATCGCTGGAGTGCAGAGGACCTAGGCAAGACCAGAGACACAGAGGAAAGAGGAAGATATAAAAATAAAAGGGAGGTGACAGGTATGTTGGTGTGCTGTAAGAACTACAGCCGAGGCAGAGGCCCCCTGGGAACAGGGTTTGAAGCCTCCTGGACACCCAGCAGTCAGAGAGAGAAAACCCATGGGAATACGAGGGGCTGTGACTCCTGGGGTGGACATGTTCCTTTTTCTGGGCTAGTTGGTTCTGGCTTCTGAGATCCAGGTCTGGCATCTGGGATATTAGAGTGTACAGAAAACCCTGGGCCCCTTCGCTAGCTTTGTGTCTCGTTTTATTTATTTATTTTCCCCCTCCTGTGTTTTTTCAGGGAGCAATCTTTTTTTCTGGAGTAACACAGTCTTTTCCAATCTATCCAATACCAACCAAGATTCAAATAATAAGCCCCATCTTACTAGGGGGTTTAAAGAGCCACGGTTCCCTGTAGACGGGAGAGAAGACGGTACTGAGTGGTGGGCAGCTGCCGGGAGAAAATGAAGCCGTCCACAAGCCTTGCCCTGAGTGACGTCTAATGCTACCCAATCCTGGACAACAGCAGCAGCTGTAGGAAACATAAACAGTGCCTAGGTTCCTGCCTGAAAGCTACTGAGTAAAAGTCTTAAGCGAACACGACTGGGAATTTGAGTTTTACTACACTCGCGGCCTTCCCTTTCCTCCCTTGCTGACATTTGAACAACACACAGACGTTGGGATATACTTTACAAGCCAGGGCAAATCTTGTTTAGGGATCTCGTTTTGAAAAGTAGTCTGAATCTCACCTCATCACCGGAGTTCAGGCTCCGGCAGCGGTGGCGCAGAATCTTCATTACCGCTCCAGAGGCTGAGGGTGTCGTACCCACGTGGCACCTGGGAGTCCAAGTAGCATCTCAGATGGTGTTTTCTAAACTCAGCAACCTAAAGAATTCTGGGGGAGGGGCGCCTCTTAAACCCATTTTAGGCCAATCAAAAGCCACTCATCAGGGAGGGGCCTGGGAATCTTAATTTAACAAGTCTTCCCAGGTGACTTTTCTCCCTAGGGAAATTAGGAAACGTGGCTCGAAGTCAGTAATAGCCTGTGTTTACTAAGCACACACCTGTCCCGTGTAGTGTTAAAGGACTTTCATGTGGATGTTTTTATTTTCTCCTAACAAGCGCTCAACTTCAGTTCACAGGGAAGCCACCCCTCTTTAGCCAATTAAGGAGTCTCGGGTAACCTCATTTCCATGTTCCTGGTCTCTTGAATTAGACTTTAAGCTCTCCCTCACCTTGAGATTAAGCAGTGGCTTGCAATTGACTTTTTACAAAGGGCACCCCAGACTTCAATGCACCAAACAGACACCCCGTGCCTCCAGGCACTTCTAAGGAATCAATGGCTCCTTCTGCTCTTTGTCGCCCGTGCACTTGGCAGTGTACGATTCTACCTTGATTTTGGAGATTTGAGACAGAAGTTGGCTGCAGAACCTGCTATTGAGAGCAAAGAGCTTTTGAATTACGCTGAGCATCAGAGCCCTGCAGAAACTGAACCAGGAACAGGAAAACAGACAGATCATCTGTTTGGGCTGGCTCTGTGAGCTGGGGTGCTTGCTAAGGCAGAGAATTCCAGCTGCTAAGAAAAAGGTAATGGATATTTCCAGTTTCCTGTCACGCCCTCCTGCCACATTCTTATCCACATGCTCATCGGCCCTAGGAGACTCAGAGTTTCCAGCTTACTAAAAGCTCACACTCATCTTTCCCACTCTGAGCCCTCTTACACTCTTCCTGGACTTCAGTTTGCACGTCTTACACTTTTCACATCTGTGATTATTTAATAACACAAAAGCAGACACTTCTAAAGCTGTGTCCTGTTCATCTTTACCCCAGGGAGAATCAGAATAAATGATGCTTGCGTCCTCTGTCTTCTCATCAGCAGAATCCTGACACCTTCAACATGGGGAAGCTTTGGGTTGCTCTGTAACTCAGAATCCCTCTCTAGAAACAAATGACCATTGAGTACTCTCTGGCGCTTGTCTTTGTATTCAATCCTAACAAATTCAGGACAGCAATACTTTCTTTTTTTTCCTGGCAAATAAAACTGAAAGAGAGGGATTTTTAAAGTTCTTCCCCCCCCCCACCAAAGCCTGTGTTTGTGAGATGGCTCAGCAGGTAAATGTGATGTTATAGAAATTTGGGGGAGTGGGTATATGGTGGATTCCCTTTTGAGGTTTTTAGTCTCATTAGTAAAAGAATGTAAGAGTAGCTTGAAGACATTTTATTAGCGTTTAAAAGAAAAAATCCAAGGTGGCCAGCGGTCAGTCTCCTTCCTTTCCTGAGGAGGAAGATGGAGACTAGAAAAGGTTTGATTTAGACACAGAGGTCAGACATTGAGGGAAGACACCTGGTGGGAAGTGGAGTTTAAGAAGCCCAGCTTGGTGGCTCACTCCTGTAATCCCAGCAGAGGCAGGTGGATTAATGTGAGTTCGAGACCAGCCTGGTCTACAAAGGGAGTCCAGGACTGCCAGTGCTACACAGAGAAACCCTGTCTAGAAGAAGAAGAAGAAGAAGAAAAGAAGAAGAAGAAGAAGAAGAAGAAGAAGAAGAAGAAGAAGAAGAAGAAGAAGAAGAAGAAGAAGAAGAGCAAAATCCAAAGTGTTAGGGAAAGCATGCTTGGAAAGGAGGGAGAAAGGTTACAATTTTCTGTGTAACTCAGGAAAGAGGGCAGAACCCTAGGCAGGGGACATGATTATCTAATTAAAGGGATAATTAATCCTCCCATCTCTTTAGCATGCCCTAAGGTGAGCCCTTTTTCCCAAGGGGTGGCCTCTTGGCCAGGTGACTGGCTCATTTGGATGAACTCTTTTATGCTTTTGGGTAGCTATTCAGGCTCCACTGAAGCCAGAGAACTAGCTTTACCTAATGGCCTTCCACTGAGCCCTGATCAAGGCTGCTATGAGAGTGTTTCCCACCAAGCTCAACAGTCTGAGTTCAATCCCTGGAACTTACACGGTGGTTGAGAGAGAATCAACTCAGCACACACACACACAAAGTAAATAAATTTTTTTTTTTTTAAAGTAATCTGTAGGTCATTTCATTCGGCAGGCTTTGCTGGCGGCTATGACTTCAAACTCTACATTCTTCCTTGTAATGCTTAGTGTTCCCAGCATTTTCTTCATTGACTGATTCCAGTATTTATGTGTGACTTCCACAGGGACATGGAAAGCAGCCATGTGATGCTTCTTCATCCTGGTGCCCCCCACTCCCAGCACAGGATGGAAATGTTACCAGAACACTCATGCTGATTTCTCCACCTAGCCAAGCCAACCTCGCCAAACCACCCATGAATGCGACAAATAAAGGGCACATCAATTAAATGAACCGCCCATAGTACTTATGCCAGAAGCACAAGCATTCCGAGTTATCCCTTAAGTACAGAACTGCTGCCTGGGCAGCCACAAGCTTGGCTCACACCCTGGGTGACCTCTAGTGCCCTACATCTCCACGCAGCTGACCACGCCCACTCAAGGATAGGCCAGTGGCCTTCTTACCTATGAAGAGCTTTAATGGTGCAATACAGGCAAGACTTTCCTTTTGCTATCTAGTAGGAGTTGCTCACTTGGAAGTTTTGGCATGATGTCAGAACACCAGTGCTTAATATTTGCTGGGTCCATATGTTCTGTAGTCCATCTTGTATACCCAGCATTGGTCCTCTATTTGGTTACTTAACTGTAGAATCTCTATTTGGTTACTTAACTGTAGAATCGTGGAGTGGCATTGAGCTGTAGGTCTTTTCCAAGACTTTGGGTAAAACACACACACACAGACACACACACACAGACACACACACACACACACATACACGGTACATGGACATGTGTCCTCTAATGTTACAGGATTATCTTTCATGTGAGAAAGGCATGTACTTGCTTGATGGAGTCTGAAGGCTCGGGTCAGTGAATTACAGGTTCATAAATGTAGTTGACCCAACTCTACCCTCTGCCCATTGCCTCAGATTCTCTCCTATTTTACACCCTTTCTCTTTAACTCCCACGTTTGCGGCTTCTTCTCTACATAATACAGCAATTCTTTCTTACTGTTCTTCAGTGCTTAGCATGGGACCCAGAGTATGGAACATGCTCAACAAGGGCTCTGCTACTGAGCCACATTGCTAGCTCACAGACAATTTTAACAGTAAGTCAAATCCTCTATTTCTTTACTCTCTGCTTTAAAATACTTGAACTGCTTTCTAATTTTGCTTATACTAGTTCTAGATGTCATATGAAGTCTGGTTGGGTCACAGCCAACATCTCTGACCCCATCTAATTTCTTATAGCACAAATATTTTTGGGATGAATCAATAAGATTTTTTCTGGAACTGGAGAGATGGCTCAGAAGTTAAAAATACAAACTGTCTTTGAAGAGGATATGAGTTCAGTTCCCAACACCCATATAGGGCAACTTCAGACGGTGTGTGTAACTCCAAATCCAGGGGAACCCAATGCCCCCTGCTGGCCTCCATGAGTACACTGCAGTCACATGCAGAAACCCCAGTCAGGCACACCACATATACAGCATTTAAAATAAGATGAAGTGAAATAAACATTTTCTTAAATTTTACAACTTATGGAAATCACACAAAACTATGGTGCTAGAATCTAACATGAGCTCCAGGGAATCATCTGGATAGCAACTAAGTGGCAAACACATCTATTATCAGCCATCCGCTCTGCTTTGTCGGTAATGGAAAGCTAAAACTTCACCCCACTACACTTCAGAGGCAATCTGTGAAAGCCACACTCTTTCATTTTTTTTGGTTGCCTAACAAATAATAAGACAAAACATCAAATAGAAATATCTATATGAGCCAAACAGTATGGCACTAAGGAAGAGCAGTGGCTGTTCTTCTCATGAGGGATTTGATTGCTGGTTGATTGCTCCATCAAGCAAGGGTCTTTATAATTTCATACTAAAGGAATTTTTTGAATAATTTGCATCTGCTGTTATTATTATTTTTCTAATTTTACTATCCCTCAGATTTATCAACAACACCACCCAAACCACTGACTACAAACTCAGAGCACCAGGCAGGGAGGGAGGGGTCCATGCTAGCACGAGCTGTACATCGTTGGCAAACAGTAAGCAGCTAGCGTGTTGGAATGGATGGTGGACAGCTTCATTAGTGTGTTCCCTTCATCCCGAGAACCCACCTCGTGCTGGTTGTCACACTCAGAGAAATGATTAGACGAAGCAAAATTAGGCTACGGATAAAACCCCATAATTCCACCTGTATATTTAGAGAAGCAGAGTCAAGGTAAAAATATATAATTACTTCGACAACGACTGTTTTTCAAGACTGTGACTCCTTTAACTACCCCCCTTCTTGACTGATATCTATTTATAGCAGCCAGACCTTCCGGTGTTCTTGGTACAGGGAAGGCGGTCCTGCAAGTCACGCTTCAAGACTAGCTTGGGCTCTTCCTGAGTTAGGCCATGGCCATGTTATATGCCTTGTGCCCACAGGGTCCTTCATTCTCGTTGTGTTTTTGAAACTAACCCATTTATCTAGAACATTCAGTCTCAATTCACTCTCAACAGCAAAGAAAAAAAAAAGACATCCTTTTTCCAGACAATTTTAATTTAGCCTGGAAGGAAACCCAGGGGCTTAAAATGCTTAAGTGTTCTAATGTAATTAGAAAATATCACTTAAGGGAGGTAGAGGTGACCAGGTACTGAGGGCTGGTGTGGGGCGGTGGGAGCCCCTAGCTATACGGAGCCACATGCCTATCCTCAGTCTTCAGGGCCTCGGCCATCATAGACCGCAAGTTTGGGAACCTGACACGGATGCGGCACCTGATCTCCTACAGCTTTGTTGCCCTTTGCATAGCACCTTCCGGAACTGCTTCAGCAAAGGCGTCCCCAACCTGCTGCTCTGCACTCACAAGCATGCACCTGACACCTGATCCCCATGTCCCTTTCACACATACATTTGCACTCATATACACATACATACATACATACATACATATGTAAAAATAAGTCTTTTTCAAAAAAATCTAACTTGAAAACAAACAAAAAAAGACTACAACCTACTGCCAGTTTCTTTTTAAAAGGAAAGACTTGCAAAGAGACAACGCATCCCACAGTTGACCAGAAACTTGAGTACAGACTAGTAGCTTTGTGTGCTAGCTTTGTGTGGTTGCAGGTGGCTCCAGGTCGCACAAGCTCACGCACATGTGGCATGCACACCCTCCTTGCATGGCACCCCCACCCCAAACAGTTCCTGGAAAGGGAAGAGATATCTCAAGCATCACCCTGTCTCACTCAGGAATAAAACAGTCCAACTTTATTTTTATTAATTTTTTAGTCCAAAGGATACAGTATCGTTTGGATAGACAAAAGAAAACTGTACTGCAATGACTTTTCCAGCATCCACTCTATGTCATATCTAATGTTATGTAAATGTTAATATGGCAAAAAATACAGACGATCGAATTAGGTACACAAAGATTAACTTTTTTTTTTCTTCCTTTAATCTAGTCTAGTGAAGTAAAGAAACCATGAATAAACATTGGATACCCAATTACAGTCTGGCTCCCAACTGTTTTTGCCCAGCCACTATTTTAACCTTACTTAGTCATTTTTAATTAGCATCAATTCATTTTTTCAAACAAAGCTTACACTTTAAAACGTCTTTAGCACAAATTGCCATAAAGAACTTTTTAATAAGAGTTACAGTCATTCCATAGCTTCCATGGGAGATTGGTTTCAGGGCTCCAGGGACTAACAAAATTCACAAATGGGGTGGGGCAGATGGCTCAGTGGGTGAAGGGCTTGCTGTTCCAGTAAGAACAACTGATTTCGAGGCCCAGCACATGGAAAAGCAAGGTGTGACATCAACTTTCACACATGTATGTATGTGTTCAACCTCACAAAAACCTGCACAAATAGAAATAAACAAACATTTAAAGTACACATATACACACATATATGTATATGTATATATGTTACATAATACATATATATGTCCTTCCATATATTTTAAAGCATTTCTAGATTACTTACAATACCTAATGTCATATAAATTTTATGTAACCAGTTGCTAGCCTCATTTAGAGAATTATAACAAGAAAATGTATCTTCATATGTCTGACATGCAATTACTTTTTAGATTTATTTTATCTGTAGAAATACTTTGGATGCATGTGTTTATGTATAGCAAGTGCATGCCTGATGCCAACAGAGTGCAAGAGATGGAGTCAGGTCCCCTGGAACTGGGAGTTAGGGATGTATATGGGCCACTAGGTAGGTGCTAAGAATTCATATCTGGGTCCTCTCAGAGCACAATGAGTGTTATTAACCACTGCGCTATCTCCCCAGCCCCCACAGGTTTTGTTGTTCTTGTTGTTGTTTGTTTGTTTGTTTTTAGCATTTCTGATTTGGAGTTGGTTGAACACATAGATATGAAACATGCTAACATGGAAAGATAACTGTATTTCAAATAAAAAGAAGGTAGCCCCGTCCTGAAAGGGGAAAATAATACACTTTTGCAAGTTGTGTTTTTATTGGAAAAATGTGTAGATGGATCTCATTTGACAAAAACCCACTTTTATGCAGCAACACATTTTTGCTTGCTTCTAGATTCGGGGTAGAAGAGTCTAGAGAGCTGGGGAAATCTTCAATCTAGAACTTAATAATTAGTAATTCAGTGTGCTGTTTGGATTCCCAAGGCCACTCTTGAATATCAGGTCTATCTGGAACCCAAAGGTGGCAGAAGGAGCTGATGCTCTCATCGGAGCATCCACAGCTCTCTCCTCAGGGGTCCATGGGTACCACGCTGCAGTCTCACCATGGAGGAAGCCAGAACTTCATGGGAATGAGATGAGGCTACTCTGGCCAGGATCGCTACCAAACAAGGACCAACCAATGTAGGCAAGTACATTAACTGCATGAATAACTGTTCCTACCTAGTATGCACTTGGACTGTTGACATGAACCTAATAGAAACTAATGCAGGAAGGCAGCTGGGCCCTAGAAAGGGGCCAATGCCAAGGAAACTCTCAGGATTTTCTTACCCTCCATAATCTTGGTCTCTTAGCACATTCACCTTATCATTCTGAGAACCAGCTGCATTTCTTGCTCCTCCAGGATCCTGTGGAATAAATTACCCACATGATCTTTTACATTTATATCTTAGCACCTCTGGTCATGATTCCAAAAGAAAAACACTGATCCTGCATCTGTTGAATGCGTCCCCAGTGCACAGAGCTGCCTGCATCAGGCTTGTGAGTTCCCGCTGATAGATCTCTGTGGGTAAAAGCAGAGAGAAGTTCCGCAGAACCAGACTAACAGAGCTGAGACCCCACCCCACCCCCCACCCCCCTGGCTTAGAGCCGTGCTTCTCAACCTTCCTGATGCTGCGACCCTTTATGCGTCCCTCATTTTGTGGTGACCCCCAAGCATAAAATCATTTTCATTGCTACTTTATAGCTGTAATTTTTGCTACTGTTATGAATCATAATGTAAATATTTTTAGAACTAGACGTTCACCAACAAGACTGTGACCCACTGTTTGAGGACCAAGCGGCGAGATCATGGCCATCCAGTGCTGATCTCAAGTCCTAGGCTCTTCAGCAGAACTGTCACATCCAACCTTACTGTTACAGAGTGGATGGACAATACCCCCCCACAGGCCCCTGGGAACTTGTGGTCCCCAGCTGGAGGCACTGTTTTGGAGTTAGGGCCTAGAGCGAGGAGGAAGTAGGTAGTTGACTGGTGGCCCTGGTTCCCACCCCAGCTGCTCCTGACTGTTTGATGATGTAACCACCTGCCTCACAATGGCAGCTCTCCCCACACAAGCTTTCCCACCATAATGCCCTCCCCACCTGGATGGATCTACTCTCAATCTTTCCTTTCTTAAAGACCTCTGATAGAGCTGTGAGAAAAGTAATTCACTTGTGGTTTATCCTTGTGGGTTTTTTTTTTTTTTTTTTTTTTGGCCTATTTAATTCTAAAAGAAAAGCCTCAAAGTTCTATCTTAAGCCATGTGTACATCAAGAAAGGACACTCCGTTGTTCTAAAGTCAAATCCTAAAGTCATCATTGGTAGCGCTTCTAGCTCACAGGCCTCTTTTTGCTAAGCCCTCCACTCTCCCTTCATTCTACAGGGAACAGCTTTCTGCGGGTTGGAATTTCCCAACCACCAGCTCGCAGGTAATGAATGAGTTGCTGTCACTAGAACATAATTACTTTTGCGACAAATGAGAAACTGCTGTGCACACTAGTTCTTTTCCTCCGTGTTGCCTTATGCTTCAAGAACTGCCATATTTGAGCCTACTTTGTGATCCGCACAGCAGAATCTCGAATCTCACTGTGCTTAAACATAGGCAGATCATAACTTACCTCTCGCTTTCCCTCCCACCACACACAAATGTCTCAGTCGTGCTATTTAAAGTATTGCATGGCAGTACAAGAATTAAGGTCTTTATCATTGTACCATAGCATTAAAAAGAGCACTGAACTAAAATTTTGGGATGTGGAGCTTGCAAGAATCTGTAATGCATTTTTATACTGTATTTGCTACATTACTAAGTTGTACATTTTCGCATGTTTTAGTGTCAAACAGCTCGACACAACTCAAAACTAAAAACAGCAGTTTCTACTACAGCACCCCCCCTCCCCAGATATAAGCTCACTCCTGTAGTTTTTACTGTGCATTTGATTATCATATTTTTCAGACTATAGACACAGTTGACCATAAGACGCACCCAGTTTTTTAGAGCAGTAAAACAAAAACAGTAAAAACAGTGATCAGATGATAAGGCGCACCCTAATTCTCCCCTCCCACTTTTGGGGGGAAAGTGCATCTTATGGTCTGAAAAATATGGCGTACATTTTAACTAACATGCTTATCTTACTGTTATGTTATAGTTATGAGTTGGTTTAGTGTGTTATTATGAATATAAATGAAATTTAATGAAAACATGTAATGTTACAGTATTTTATTAACATATTATATATTATATATTTAATATAATTTATACAATATATAATACACATTAAAGCATTTGATCTTTACTTCTAGACATTACAAAATGTTTATTAGTGTGTCTATGTTTATGGATGTATACATGTGGATGTGTGGACGCCCTCGGTGCATGTGAAGGTGAGAGGACAACTTGTAGGAGTTGGTTCTCTGCTTTTACCATGTGAGGCCCGAGGATTGAACTCAGTTCTTTAGATTTGGCGGCAGGCACCTTTGCCTACTGAGCAATCTTGCCTGGTCCATGTTTTCAATACTGAAAATTAAGAGTTTAACCCTCTTGTATTCCCCATGTATTTGTACAATCACACATCACTTGTAGATCCCATGTGTCATGGGGGAATTTCATCATTGTATGAACTCATAAGCATGGATTTATGTAACCTGAAAGGTTAGATATAGATCCAGTCCTTCAAGTGTTTACCACACTAGCTGTACTTAATAATTTGACTGTTGTAGTAAATTTTCTTTAATCAGTGTCCCACAGGTTGGGTGTCATTCTTCCAAGGTGGAACTGAGAACACGCTGTCCTGAGGCTGGAGATAAGGTGGAAGCTGGCACCTAAATGCTTCCAGTGACACACACCTCTGCAAAAGGTCAGAAGTAAACACAAGAAAGCAGCTGTTTGTCGAATGTCTCTCTGGTGAGTGGGAGACAGCTGAGTGTGGGACTTCATCTCAGCTGTCAGGAACACAGGATCACTGTGCCAGGTAAGGGAGCAAAGAGATTTGTATCAGTGCAGCTCCCGCAGGGGGCTCTGGGTAGAGACCCTGGCAATGTGCTGTAAACATCCAAGTTCTCTCTCACTGAAACAGCCCATAAGTAACCTAAGCAGTCTAAAGTCACTGATTTTATTATCTACTTTAGCCACAGAGAGCTGGCTGTTTATGAGTAAGGATACTGAATGAGAGAGAGAGAGGAGAGAGAGAGAGAGAGAGAGAGAGAGAGAGAGAGAGAGAGAGAGAGAGAGAGAGAGAGAGGTAGGGGGAGATATGACTGGTCCAAGGTATGGTGGAGTAGAAAGTTTACTATAGATAAAAGGAAGATCATAGCCAGAGGCAGAGAAACCTGGAAGAGTCCAGAGTGGATATGACCCTGAGCCACATGAGGAGGGTAGGGAAGGGAAAGCAGAGGGGAGAGAGGGAATCTAGGTTCAGCAGTCAAGGGGGGGAAAATAAAAAAAATTAAAAAAAATTAAAAAGAAGGGAGGGGGTAACTAAAATGGCTGGGTTATATAGGGAAAAGCCTCTGGGGGAAAAACAGCCCAACCTCTGGGCTGGAAAGTTGGGGTAGTGGGAGGTAGAGTACAGAGCAATAGGTAGAGACTGAGGGGTGCTGTGAGAACCTGGCAGCCAGGTCCACTTTAATATGTTAAATAGGCACCTCAGCCATTTGTCCTGGGTCTGAGGCTCAGCATGTACTAAGTGGGATAGCATGGCAGAACACAGAATTAACAGTTGGAGCTATTGTTATTCCCCAGAATTTACCAGACAGTAGTATGCTGTCATCTTTTCCTTGTATTAGTCATCTATTACTGTAGCAAAGGACCTGCGGGAATCTACTTAAGAACAAGAAAGCTTTACTTCCGATGACAGTCTTGAAAGTTGGAGTTCATAGTCAATTGGCTTTGTTGCTTTTGGATTTGTTTGTGGCAAGCCAGGTCTTAAGACTGGGAATGAAAGAGAAAGGGGGACTGAGCAAGGCCCACAATTCCAAGGGCACCCCCCACTCCCCACCCCCACCTCCCAAAGCTGAGAAAACCACCCACTCAGTCCCATCTCTTACGTTCCCACAATCTCTCAATAGTATCAAGCCAAGGATATTCAAAATGAACACAACAGCAAGTGTTACAGCATGTGTGTTGTTACCCCATGAGCACCCCTGGGAAAGCTAGGTATAAGTCACTCATGCCTGGAACTGGGCAACAGGAAAATGTAAAGATGGGAGGACGACAGGCTTTCTAGCCAACCAGCCAGAGTAACTAAAACCAAAGAGCAAGCTGAAGGCTCCATGGCAGACCCTATCTGGAGAGAGTACGGTGGACGGTGGAGACTGATGGAATGAGACACCTCAACCTTCCCCTTCAGCTTCCACAGGCATACACACTTGTGTTCACATACACAGAAGAAGTTCCGGTAAAATGTGTTTGCTTTCATGGGTTACACAGTGCATCATTGCAGGGGTACCATTCCCATCTGAATCCACAAGTCCAACTTCTGTGGCTGCCCAGGATGGCCCTGTGGATGCTGGGGAACCTTGCAGTCTGGAGACGGTCACGGAGTTCTAAGAACTCTTTCCCATCAAGCATTGCCGTGTTCTATTTTGGGAGCACATCAGTCAGACATCGGCCTTCCCAGATTAATCCTCTCGCTTTCTGTCTTATTTTATATCCCATGCCTCCTCGTTCTACTTAGATTTATTCCATTTTTATCATCCAAATTTCTACTGAATATTTGACTTCAGCTATGCTATTTTTAACTTAGAGAATAGTTTTAAAAATAGCATTTCTACTCCCCAGGGTCCAAGCCCCCCCCCCCCCCCCCCGCAGATGTCACTTCTCTCTTCTTTGAGACTTGACTCTCAATCACTATGTTCTTTTCTGTTGCCTTTCTTTTTCCCCTTCCACTTGAGTTTTCCATTTTGGTTGTTTTGCAGTTTTGTTTCAGAGATGCTGTAACTGCCTCCCAACAGGGTGCTTGCTGGTCCTTGACACAGTGCTGGTCCTCAGTGGTGGGGGTCGGGGAGCAGAGGGGCAGTGCTTGCATGTAGCAGTGGAGTGTTTCAGGACTAGTGGCTTTTACTGAGGATCCTACCTGGGTGTCTCTTCTTCTAACTCAGACCAATAAAAAGCTGTCGTCCCAGGTCAGGGTGTAAGGCTGGCAGTCACATGCTCAAAGCCAGATGGGCTTTTAGTATCTACATTCTCTGCAAGGTGCCACATTCCATATGGTGGGCCTTTTTTAGTTCTCTACCCAGAGTCCACAAGGTTAGGGTTCCTCGGGTTCCCTCAGGATGGGGAAGCTACTGTCACCTAGACATTAACATTCATGAAAGGGATCCAGGGGCCCAACGTTGTCTCCAAATGCACAGCCTTATCGCCATTTATGCTGTCTCCATCAGAGGTCACCAGAGGTCTCCCATTCTATCCTCTGTTCTGGATTCTGCGAATGCGGCTGCACCCAGACACCCCACAAGATGGATAAAGCCTTCATCTGTCTGATTAGCTACATCATTCACCAGCCCTCTTTGTGTTTTCCAGACCTGACTGTTCTCTGTCCCATTGTCTCTGTCCCTCATGGGATTACATCTTTCCATTGTTTTGATGGGGGAAATGTTTTGGAAAGAAAAGGTAGGAACTTGCTGAAAATGCCACTTTTGAAACCTAATATTCCAGGGGCACAGCCTGCAGCCTGCCTTGCCCAGAGCAGAGTTGCAACCCACATTTCTCGAGGCAAAACCTTCTTCACTGAGCTCACATTGCTGAGCTATCTCCTAGCTCTATACACACCTGAGGCTAAAGGCCAGGGCCCATGTGGCACATGTCTTTAATATCAGCACTCAGAAGGCAAGGGTGAGTGTATCTGTGTGAGTTAGAGGATGGCCTGATCGACAGAGTGAGTTCCAGGCCAGAGAGTAGGACACAGTAAGACCCTGTCTCAAAAATTAGAATATGTAAATAAATAAATAAATAAAACTAAGTATTGGCTAAAGGGAAGAAAACATGTCAAAAAAAAAAAAAAAAAAAAAAAGAAGAAGAAGAAAAGAAAAGAAAAGAAAACTAGACAATATCATCGTTTTAGAAAGGACTTATAACTTTCAAACTGTGAGATGAAATTCTGATGTTAAGCATTCTTCCAGTGTGAAAATACAAAGAGAAATATTTATATTAATAAAGAATGTCAAGGCGTACTAATAAGCAATGGTAATGCCAATGTAATTCTAAACAAGATGGCTCAGCGAGTAAAGATGCTAGCTACATAAGCCTGGCAGCCAGAGTTCTGCCCCCCAGACCCTACATAAAGATAGAAATATAGCAATAGCAATTGTGCAAAGTTGTCCTTTCACTTGTACACACATGTTATGTATGTGCACTCATACCTACACATCACACATAAAATGTTTCGAGCTGCAGAGATGGCTCAGTGGCTAAGTACTTGCTGAGCAAGGATGAGGATCATCGATTAGACACCCCTTGTAGATTTCAGCCTCAAAGGTGGAGACAGAAGACACGCCCCCCCAACCCCCCCACACAAAGCAAGTTGACTAGGGAGCCTACCTATAGTGGTGAGCTATGGACTTGACTGAAAACCCCTGCCTTATTGAGTGAGGTGAGAGAAGAATCAAAGATGATTCCTAACACCAATCTTGGCCCTCCACCATATATGCACCCACATTATGCTAAACATGTGCAGACATACATGCAAACACTGTACACACATGAAAATGGAAAAAGGCAAAGGAAGCTTAACTTAAAATCTTAAATCAGACCAAGCCTGAAATTGAGAGAAATGCTCAGAGTAAAGGAACTCAGACTGAAAAGGCATCTCAAAGTACGCTTTGAGCAGAGAGCACGTGGGAAAGGGGGCGCTCCACGTACATCTCTAAGCACCCCTCGTGTGTCTGAGGACCGCTCCTCTGGAGCCTTACCAACCACAGAGGACTAAGTTGTATCACAGGAAAGAGCCCTGGAGGTTGAAGCCATGCCCAACTCTCCCGTCTCTCAGACTTCCTGGATGGATAGCCTTTGTTCACCTTGCATGCCCTCCTCCTCTTCACTCCCCTAGGCCTAGTGTCTCCCAAGGAGTCCTAAGTCTTTATTCATGTCCCTTCATCTTAGAAAAGGATGCATGCTTTAGTCACAGTCCATGTGTTGTGGGACTCCCACACATACATGCATAATTCATTTCTTCCTATTAACCTATGTCAATTTACTGTGTAGCTCAAATCAATCTAGATTGGCAAAGATCATTTTTTACTCCCTGAAAATTATTGAAGTAGATATAAAATCCACTAAATGCTAATTCCGGGCTCTGTGCATACCACACATACATGGAGTTATTTGTAATTCGATACCAACACGGCTTCTGAAATAGCTACAGCGATTGGCTCCATCGTACAAATGATGAAGCGAGGCCACTTTACCCACGGTCGTGCATGTGTTAAGCTCTTCAGGCACAATCTGAACATGCCCCCTAGCCCTACCCCTCGACTCTGCTCCAAAGAAGTCCCTATTGAACAAATCTGTGATTAAGAGGGGATGACAGCCCCTAAGCAAGTAGACAACTACTGGTGCACAGCCGGAGAGCTCACCCCACACCTCACACAGTGCTATCTCCCAGCAGGCCGTATTTGCTCATCTCCTCCTATACCCTAAGTGTTTTCTGCATTGTTAAGCACATCAGCGTGGCTGGCTCTGATGCCTTTTGACCTATCATCAGAGTCAGTTTTCGGTCACTGTAATACAATGTCTGAGCAAGTCAACTTAAAAGGAGGAAAGACTCATTTTGGCTCAGTTTCTGAGCTTCCTTCCACCTCTGGCTGGTTCACTCTGTTTCCTGGGCCTTAATGAGAGGCAGGGCGTTATCTGTGGAAGAGTGCAGGGGAGCAGAAGACCTCATGTCATGGCACCTGGGAAGGAGGAAGGGGGCAGGGCTCCAATGTCCCCTCCAAGAATATGCTCTGATGACCTAGATGGCCTACTGTCCCCACACTAGGCCCCACAACCCAAGGTCCCACCACTTCCCAAGAGCACCATAAGCTGTCAATCAATTTCCTTTAGCACGTGAGCCTTTGGGAAACAGTTAACATCCAAACAGAATAGGTAGATAAAGCAGACACAAAATCTCGGCAGAGATCAGGCAGATGATCTTCAGGTCCCCCACCCCCCATTTACTGAGGAGCTATTGGCACTGCATAGCGACTCCACTGGTTGGCCCCACACCTATGCCTATATGGGTAACACTAACCAGATTTAAAGGGTTATTAAACACACACACACACACACACACACACACACACACACACACACACACACAGGAAGTTGGTAAGGGGAATGTTGGGAGGTAAATGGGGTTGGAGGAAATGTGGGGGGTAGTTATATATGAATACATTTCATTGTACAGGGGTTTGAAATTGTGATACTTTTTAAAGCATAGCACACTAAACAATGTGGTTGTTTGTCTCTGTTCTCTAGGTTTCATAGAGACCATCTCTGTGACAATACAGTGCTGAGAAGCCATTATACTTAGGACAGTTATCGCTTCCTTTTTATCAACTACTTCTGATTTCTGCTAAGAATATGCCACCCAGTCTCCATTGGGAATCTCCCTTCTTCAGCCTAGAATATGGGTGACTCCGTGTGCTGCTATTGTTTCCTTTGGCTATGCCAACCCATTCATGATGATTCTTAGTAAATCTCATTTTGGAGAATTACTCTCATGCTTAAATCCTAAGTATGACCCTTTTCTACAGCAGCCTCTTGTCCACTCCACAATACAACTCCTTCTGTGTTCCCTTCTGGGGAAGTGGACTAAAGCAAGGTTTAATTTTAAATACATAAATATTTAGTAAAATTAGTAAGGTTAAAAAGTAATGAGTTCACAAATATTACCAAAGCTTAAGCAAATCAGACTACACAGAACTATTCTAAAGGAAAAGAAAAAAAAAAAAAAATCACATAGAAAATTGCCAAATAGAATCAGAGAGAAAAGTAAAACCAGGAATATGCTAAACAAACTCTGTAAAAAGCCTTTTTAAAAAGGAGAGGGGTGGTTTCTATATTCTTTCTAAAGAAATGCAGGCTTACATTGGACACAGACTTTTTTCAAGATATTTCTGATATGCTACCAAAGAACAATTAACAATAGAGGGAAATAGAAAAATAGTTCAAAAACGTGGAGCACCTTGTATAGGTACAGTTGATATGTGACACTTACATTATTGAGGGGTTTAAGGAATCCCAAACCAGGACACCACAATTCTACTTTGACATAAAATAACATAGTTTTATTGACTCCCCAAATATTTCAGTGTTAAGTATCTTTCTCCTTAAAGATATGTGAACACTAAGCTATTTCTATTAAGTATTGATTTGGAAACACTGCTATCCTCTACCAAAATCCACTCACCTTTCTTGGACAGTGTTCTAGACTACCACACACTTCCAGGCATGTGGTGGGGTCCCAACAAGGAGGGGAGCAGAAATCAACAGGGCCATCTTGGCTCATGAAGCTTTTCTCTTCCTCAGCAGGGAGATATGGTGGTGGTGGTGGTGGTGACCCAGCTTATGTCACGCCTGTGGTGACATGTGTGGGGAGCAGTATGCCATGCCAACCCACGCTGCTTCCTTTACTTCCATTAAGAAACAGAGACATCAGCTTTTTGTTACAGCAGCCTGGCCTAGCTAATATAACTGTCAATGCGTGTAGAGTCAAGTTGCCTTCTAAGTCAATAAAGCCAGGTCTTGGCAGGCTGCTGTCCTTCGGAGAACCATCAGTTCCTGCCAGCACCTACTAGCAATAAAATGGAGAGATTTGAAAAAAAAAAACAAAAAACAAAACAAAACTGAGAATTAGTTTCTTTTTTAGAAAGTTCAACACTCTCTTCTTTGGTCTAGAAGTCGAGGGCTGAGGCTTTGCTTCGGGTACATTGTATGCTACTGAGCCGATAGAACAAGGCTTAGAGTAAAAAGTGTCATTAAAAGTCATTAAAAGAGCATCCCCCCGCCCCCCCACCCCCCGCCCCCTCCCGCCTCCGCCCTCTTCAGATCTAGTGAGCTCTTTGCAGCAAGCTGGCTAAGGCAATGAACTGGTGGCCGCTTGAGAACTTCCTGGCTGAATGCTTCTGGCATTTCCTCCCGCTGGCATTCTTATGACATCACCAGGCTTGCTCAAATTTCACTGCGGAGGTGGGGGGTGGGGGTGGTTGGGAAGATGACACTAGAGTGGGAAAGCTTCCCGTCTGTCATTAGAACTGAACACCTCCTTTGTGTTTATTTCACAGAGTGGCTGCAGGCGTGTCACATGACACACTGGTAGAAGCGACATAGACCATTAACTACTTTACACCTGGCCTTCAATGGTTCCTAAGTAAGCTAAGGAATGCAACCATACTCTCTCCCTGGAATTCCTCAGATTGGGACCTCAAATTCAGAATATTCAGAATATCAGTTTGGACTTAAATCTGAGCTTCAAGAACATGGCTGGAGCTGTCTCTGTATTCACTGCCAACCTAATGGCATCCTGAGTTCAAAATTAGAGTTAAAAATGCTGGCTCAAGAATAAAAAGCTGTGTGTGTGTGTGTGTGTGTGTGTGTGTGTGTGTGTACCTACACCAACATACAAGAGTGTATTTTCTACTTCAATTGCTTTGGAATACTAAATGTACATGCTCCCTTGGGATAAAGTTATCTTTTCTTCGCATCACCAATGTTTATATTCTAATTGTAAATATATGACTGCAGGGTGGCTATTCAACTATTCAACCATCTCAATAAATATGAAGAAAAAAAAAGTATTTACTCTCATGGATTTGAGGGCTAGGATATGGAAGACTAGCTCATTTCCAGTATGGACATAATTTGATCAAGGGTTATTAACAAGGACATTCTCAGGGGGCAGTCAGGTGTGTACCCGAAGTGTCTGTGCACAGTGTGACGTGAAGTCCTCAGTGAACGCTGAAATTCTCACTACTTTAAAGTTCAGGGAAGCAGAGAACTAAGCACAGAAATGTATGAGCAGAAAGGAGGTGATGGCAGACATGGATTTATGAATGCTTACCTCTGCAGGGAAGGAAGCAAAATCTCATGCAGTTTGTGACAAATCTGTGCCAATTTTGAGGATCAGTATAGGCAATGTTTAACAATGAAACTAGGCATTGTGTGCATTCAGAGACTACCTCATCGGCCAAACCCACACTACTATTAACAGCTACTAAAGAGAAGGAAAAGGGAGGTGGTGGTGGGGGGAGAGGTTGCTGCGGGGGGGGGGGGAGAGAAGAGGGGGCACAAAGCTGTCTCCAGTGGATCAAACCAAAAGCTTAAGCATGTGGCTCACAGGAGGGCCTCCCTGTCCAAAAATCAGAAAAACTAAAACGTGGTTACTTTTCTAGAGTTAATTCTAATGAAATCTAAAGTCTCTCGTTGATGGAGAACATCACCGTGGGGAGTTAGGACCAGACATGACAACTGTGAGAAACCAGAATGTTTGAAGGGGAAACGTAAGAGGGAAGCTGGTTTGGGGCGGGGGGGGGGGTGGGGGTCCCAGGAAGCACAGATACTTCTCAGCCACCTACTGAGCCTCTCAGCAAAAGACCCAGTCCAGCAGTCCCACAGGACCCAGGGGGCAATGCAGGAAGTTAAATTAAGTCAGTTTTAGTTATTTTCTAAAGGCACACAAGTTCCTAAGGAATTTCATCTAAAGAAGCACTTCGTTTGTCTTACACTTGTATACACAAACTGACCATTTATTTAGAAATTTCAATTGTGAGAAACAAAACTTAGATTCTAAGTTTTGCAAAGAGTGACCCTGATAACGGTGAATTCTCTGATCTTTTACGTGGAGAACAATTGTCAGTGACCCAGTTTAAAGCAGAGGAAACACACTGACAGCTCTGATCTGATTCATGCTGCTCACCCTGGCCCCATTGATCAACTGCCACTAGCATGCTGTCAGTGCTACTGAACACGCCATCCTGAAAGAATGCCTGACATGCATCCAACATTTCAGGCCAGGCTACAGAGAGGAAAACAAAACTAGAAACTGCTATATTCTGTCCTTGGCTGGGGTGTCCTCGTCGAAAGCAAGCCAGACCAAGAGTCTTAGGCCAGGCAACACCTTCTAAACCAACTCAGGTTAACCCAAGTTCTGTGTTTAAATAAGTTCTATTGGTCCAGTTTCTTAAGACGTTTGAAAGGTGACACCGTGAAACATTATTTCTAAATTTATAGATGACAGAATTCTAATACTTTGGGGCTAGAGATGAAGCTCAGTGGTAGAGTGTGTGCTTAGCATACATGACGCCCTGGTTATAATCCCAAATATAGCCTTTCTGTAACTGGCCATTTCAGTTTAAGATGCCCAGATAATTTTATCAATGATTATAGTCAGTACTTTTAGAGACAACTCATTTTCCACATCATATCCAGCCACGAGACATCTTTCAAAGCTCCTATTTCCTTCCAATTTATTCCCTCATTCAGATGCTAGGTACCTATTCTGCTAGGTACTGATTGGGCTGAAACCTGGGGAGTCAGCAGTGACCATAACATAGCCTGCACCCACTGTACTTAAATCCATGAGAATAAACATATGGAATACATATATTCTGGCTTCGCAGTGACTATGTGACATAGTCTAGACACACTTTCGTGTGACAACTGTTAAATGAGAACATGCTACACACCCACCCCTGGATTTATCCGGTATGTGTGTCTTAGCCAGCCTTCTGCTGCAGTAACTGAGCACCACAGGCGGGGCTCACCTCACAGTTCTGAAGGCCGAGAGTTCAGGTGCGGCATGGCAACTGTTTCCAAAGGCGGTCTTCCTGCTCCATCAAAACATGGCTGATGGTATCAATTGCAGAGAAGAGCAAGATGCCAAGCAGATGCTTTCATAACAAAACCAGCTCCTCAATTTCCCATTGATTCCCTAACCCCATTAGCACTCAAAGACCCCACCTCTCAAATGCCACCTATGGCTGGGGAGTGTGTTCCTAGCACATTTTCTGGGGAAGGTCTCCAAACCATAGCACTCACATAGAAAGTCGTGCATAAGAATGCTTTTCCTTCTTGGACTTTGTGCCTGTATCATGGTGATTTAGGAGAGAGAGAGACATTTTCACCAAAGCAGAGAGATTATCTCAATAGTAATTGTTGTTCTTATCCGTGCATTAAAAACTACAAAGGAAACCTTTTATCATAGGGCCAGTTACAAAGCCCAATGCAAACCAATCTTGATTTGGGTCATGGGATCCCTCAGGCATTTTGTCTCTATAAAATATGCTTTCAGAGAAAAGCTTCATACCCAATAAAAGTGAAGCCCATGAACAGAGTCCAGGAAAACGTGCAACAAAAGCATTTCAAGCACATGGCATCATCTGCAGGGATTTCACACTCAACCCCATTAACTACATTAAAGCTAGTTAATTTTATCTCAAGAGGAAACATCTGAGGGGGAAATGAACAAAAGACTCAGAAGTTGCCTGCTCTCTTGGATTTCAGACAGTAATCAAACACACATTAATAATTACCTTATCGTAGGGCTTTTGGTCACCTTTGTTCTTTTGAGGCAGGGTCTTGCTACAGATCCCAGACTGGCCTGGAACTTACCATTTAGTTCCGATTGGTCTTCAGCTCAAGATCCTCCTGCCTCAGTTTCCCAAGCAGGATTTATAGAGGAGTATCCTCACACCCAATCTTTATCACAGCTCTTGCTCTGTTTGCCACTCCAATAAAACATTCACGCAAACAGTCTGATCTTCTCACTCATTTGCCTGAAAACACCCGTTGGGCTTATTTTACATGGTACCTTCACCATGTTTAGGCTCGAGACTTGGCATAACTCAGAGATCTCTCCTTCACAGGGCGGTGGGTGGGGTCTTGACCGCTCTGCAAAGAGTTATTAACTCATCTGCTTAGTAAAGTAAATGTAAACGCAGATAGCCGGTTATCAGCTACCTTTTCAGCTGCCACTAGTAACATGTAATATTGGCACATCGATAGAAAAGGACAGTTAAATACAAAGAAATGGATACCGCATTTCCTTCTCCAAACAATAAAACAAGCACCAAGCCACACACAACAAACGGGAAGGGCAAGAGCAAAGTTTTCAGACCTGACAACTAAAGACCTCTCACATTCAACAGCATTTTCACACACAAAAGACACTGTGTGCATGTAAGAAAGATTCCTTCTGACATCTCATATTAAAAACAAAAAATCCCTCTACCCCCAAAAGATGTAGAAATATATGCATTTAAATTAACACTGCATTGGCTGAAGCTGAAAACTGCCCTTATGTATAAATACTGCACTGTGTCTCACTACCATGTCACCTGATCTTAGAAATTGTGTCAAAATCTTCACACTTTTCGGTGGAAACCAATGGCCAGGGTTAGTGATTTGAAAGCACAAGTAACCCATTAAGGTCAGTAAAAGGCTTTAAAGAATACCTTGAGGAATATTGCTCTGTTTCCTGGAGTAGGTTCGCAGCCTCTCCAAAGTTCACACAGTGAACGGCCGCACAATTCAAATAGCATTTGTTCCTGACCAAATTACGTAACCAGTGGTGACACAGAACAAAACTTTACCTAAAACTCTGGAGATCCACAGTTAACATTTAAATTTCTAATTTTGTCTTTCCTTGGTAACCAATGTAATCCCTTCCAAGCATGTGGTTAACAGATTCGGGTGTCTGCAATTGTGATGTCTAAACAAGCCACTGAAAAGTATTAAATCCAAATTAGCTGATTATTCTGCACTATAGGTCACACCCAACATTACATATACACATAGGTTTAGTCTTTTAGTCTATTTGTGTTGCTATAACAAAACACTCAAAACTCAGTGATGTATACAGGAGATGTCTTGCCTTTCTAGAGGCTGGGAAGTCCAAGAAGCCGCCACGTTTCTTATTTGCTAAGGGTCAGTCCCTTACAGGTAGTGGCCTCTAAGCATCCACGAACTGCAAGGTCCCCAAAAAAAGGCCGAAATCTCAATCTTCCAGCCCTTTCATGAGGTATACTTCATTTAAGAGGCCAGAGCCCTCAGGACTTTATCTTTCCAAAGGCCCCACCTAGTGGGAATTAAGTTTCAACCCAGTACTTTTGCAGACGGCACGTTTATACTATAAAATGTATTTTAGAACTAAATCTGGTCAACACATTTTAAAGTAGATTCCCATTGCCAAGAAAACCAGATTAGGTAAACTCAGGACACCACTTCTGCAACTCTTTAATCCAGGAAAGTCTATGCCAAAAGAGTGGATCACAAAGTACCATATTTAATTAGACCTGGGCTGGCGAATTGCACTTCCCAGATCATTAGCCAATAGGTACAGCTATAATTTGACAGGAATTATAACTAGAAATAATAACAATTTCTTGAGTCACTCAACCTTTAAGTTATATTTCATTGAGGTTTACCTTTTGAAATGATTACACTTTCCCATTCATGTGAGAATTTGGGAAACCTTTCAGGATTCTGAGGCATTTTTCACAAGTGAAAAAAAAAATGTGTACATTTAAAAGATTCTTAGAGACTGGGCTCCTTAAACACCACACTACCCAGAGAGATGTAAAAGTATACATTTTATTCATTCATTCCATCAGCTGAGAACTGCTATATTGTACAAATACATTATTGTACAAAAAAAAAAAATCACAAAATGTTACAAAATAAAAAAGTACAAACTGCATTACTTAATAAATACACTAAGAGTAGTTAAAGTGGCAACATATATATTTCTTTTGGTTGAAAACACTGTTTGACCCAGCAAACCATACAAGCTGTTTACATTTTTACATAATACAAATTCTATTTTGCCTTTTGGAAGAACTTTAAAATGACAATATATTAAGACAGTAGCCTCTGGCTAAAAATAATGTCACTCTGTCAGGCCCAGCTTCTTACGCTCATTTTTTTAAAATCGTAGTTGAAAGCAAGAAGCTATATAATGCAGAAGGCTGAACTTCTCACAAATTTTCATAAATGCCTTTCCTAAGTTGATGAATTTTAAAAAAATCTAGAACACCAGACAATCTACTCTAAACATCAGAGTACAGAATCATCATTGTGCCATCAATAAATAGCAGACTTCTATTCAACTAAGGCCTGATACTGTCATTAAAAAAAAAAAAAAAAAAAAAAAAAAATCGTTCCAAAGCTATGCCTTCGTGAACTGTCTTCAAAGCCGGCCATTTCTTAAAAAAATAAAATAAAATAACTTATCCTCCAAACAACAAGTCGGCTTGTTTCATCAAAATGGAATGGGCTAATCATCTGGTAACATAATGTGTCAATATCCATTTGAAATAATAATTAAGAGTTGTGAAACAGTTCAGCAATGTAAACTACTAAATCACAAACTGCTTTGAAATAAACTTCATAGAAAGCACTTCTCTGGATTATGCTCAAAAGCTGTTTCTTGCAACTGGAACACGTCATAGAGGAAAGTACACACCCATCTTTAAAAATGTGCAAAAATACATTTTTATAGAAAATAGACTACCAGGAATGAACAAATTCATACCGTGAGACATCAGCTTACAAATTAAGTAGCGCTCACTTTATACAGCAAATTATAAATAGCAGTAGGCTCACCCAAAGCTATTTGGGAAACATCATTCAGGTGCCCAGCAACCTGCGGCTCTGAGAGAGAACATTCAAAAATTGATTAAGGCATTACACCTAAAGCCAATCTACTAGGAAGTTGAAAAAGTGCCATTACCCTAAACAAGAGTCCGTGTGGTTCTCCCAACACAACTGCTACTCTCCATTTCCCCCGGCTTGTCAGGTCCTCAGAATTTTCAAGAGCATGCGTTTTGCTCTATATACATTTTGGACAGGGATATGGCCATAGACTTGGCTAGTTCTTCATCGCGCTTTCTCTGCATTTGGGTTTGCTTACACCAATTGTCATACTCTGGGTTAGGATAGGAGTGGTCAAAAACAGCATCGTAGTGTCCGTTGCTGAGCCAGCTGAGCCAAATACTAGGCCTTAAAGAATCTTCTGGGCCCAGATAGTGGATCATGGTAGACACGGTGGGGCTCTCCAGCCTCCCTCCAGTAGTTAAGTGTATATTCACATTGAGCATCTGCCCCATGGCCAGCAATTCGGGGTACCCGGCCCACGCCCCGTCTTGGGCAGCAGCGATTATAAACTCCCCCACATCGCCCTCAATGAGGGGGCTGAAGTGGTCGAGATGGTCCGCGATGTAGTGCACAGTCTGCTCCCTCAGCTCCCGGTGCAGGCTCTGGTCCCCGTACACCGTCTTGCTGACGGCTCGGTAGAGGCAGTTGCCGTCGGGGATGATGTGGAATCGGTACTTGTTCCTCTGCCTCAGGTACTTGTCCTGCCGCTCCACCTCGGCCAGGTACAAGGCTAGCTTCTCGTCTCTGGGATCCGCCCGGGACGCGCCCACCGCTTCGCCGGCACCGTTCTGGCCCGGCTCGCCGCTGCCCCGTGCGGGTGCCGGGACGGGGTGAGCCTCGGCCTCGGGATCGTGCCGCCGGTGCGCGTCGGTCCCGGAGGCGTCGCTACGACCGCCCGCCCGGTCCCAACCTCGGAGACTCCGCTCGCTCCGGTGCTCCTCGCTCCAGGGGCCGGGGCCCGGCTCAGCGCCGACCGGGGCCGGGGCAGGAGCAGGAGCCCGGTGCTGGGCGGCCGCCAGGGCCTGGCGATGTTCGCTCAGTCGGAAGTTCCTGTCGGGCGCGTCCCGGGCGGCGTTCGGGGCCGCGGGCTCGTCCGACCGGAGCAGCTCCTCCAGCAGCCAGGCGGAGGAACCCCGACGCGGCGGCGCGGGGGCCGCGGGGGGCGGCAGCAGGAGGCGCTCGGCGCCAAGTGCCCGCACGGCTATGTGCGCTGTGGACGTGAAGTGCGGCGGCAGCGGCGGCTTACAGGACGCGCCGGGCTGGGCGCTAGCGGCGGCGACGGTCCCGGACCGCTCGAAGCAGGCAGAGAAGGCAGGCATGGCGGAGGCGGCAGCTGCGGCTTCGCGTGGCTCGGCGGCCGCGGCGGGTGGGTGCTCTCCGGTATCCGGCTCCGGGGAGGAGGCGGCGGGGCCGGTTGACTGCAAGGAGACCTTGAAGGCTGTGGCAGCGGCAGGCGGCGCGGCGGCCGTGGGGCCCGGCGTGCCCGCAGGATAGTGGGTGCACACGCTGCTGTAGAGCTGCATGGCCCCGGCCGGCCGCAGCCGCTTATAGCAGCGAGCCCGGCTCGGAGACACACCCTCGGGCACGGTGCCCCGGAGCCCGAGAATAGCGCTGAGCTCAGCGCCGTGGGGCCGCCGCCGCGTCAGGAGCCGCGAATAGCTCTCGGGCCGCGACCCAATTCCTGCTGCGCCACAGCGCGCGGGCGGCCCGAAGGCACCGGAGGGCGCGCGCTCGGCTCCCGGGACTCAAGCGCAGGACGCCGCCGCAGCTGTGCCCCGCGCCCGCCGCTGGGGGACGGTTGGAGAAGCGGCCCGCGCAGCCGAGCGCCACCCCGCCGCTAGCAGCAGTGCAGCGCGCCGATGGCGGGAGGCGGGGCCGCGCTTGTTTACCTCAGGCCGCGCGGCCGCGTCACGTGGCCCCGCTGGAATGCGCGTCCCATTCAAGCGGGGCCGCCCCGCCCCTCGGCGGCGGCCTCGTGGGCGTGGCCGAGGCGGGGGCTGAGCTACGGACATGCGCGGTGAATGCACTTTTTGCCGACCTGAGTCCCCCGAGCTGGTTGCTGGCACCTGGGGGGCAGGTTGGTCGGTCGAGCTGATGCCCTGCCGTGTGACGCTGTGGCTCTACCGGCGTAGCTGGCGCCGAGGCGTAGGTTGGAGTAACGCCTTTTTAAAAAGGTCCCGTATTAGGGACGGATCTCTGCCTTGAAAGTTGCAGTGGCCGGTGGCGTTCACCAACTTCTTGAATCTGTTCCCCGGGGTCACGTGTCTTCTCCAAGGTCTTAGCTGCCCAGCTACAGCAGAAATCGACGTTCCCGAAACCCTTAACTCAAGTTGCCTGGGAAATGCATGGGCGAAGGAAGTCTTTCACACAGTCTTTCTCAGAATACCAAATGACATGCCGCTCGAGGCCTTTGGAAAGTAGATGGAGGTTGCTAAACTTTGAAGCAAAGGGGAGGCTTACAACCTGTGCTCTGGAGCAGCATAGAAAAACAAACAAACAAACAAACAAACAAACAAACCCCAGCCTGAACTGTTTCCTTTGCAAAGGAACGTCAGAGTATATATCAAAATGGCTCCTACTCGCGGTGACAACAGTGTTTGCCTTATTTCTGAGCTTGAACACAATGTTAAATTTAGTTTCCAGACATTCTTTTGGAGGCTCTCTCTTGGAATGGAAAAACAACTCCAGGTTGTGCTACATTCCACCATTTCACTGGAATGTAAATCCCCCTCGTTACTTGGGTCCCTCGTTGGATGTTCTTTTTTTTTTTTTTTTTTTTTTTTTTTTAAACAGGGATGCTCTGTGTAGCCTTGGCTGCCCTAGACTTGCTTTGTAGACCAGGCTGGCCTTGAACTCAAAGAGATCCACCTAACTTGGCCTCCGGAGGAGTGCTGGGATTAAAGGCGTGCACCACCACGCCCGGATCCTTGGAGGTTCTTAGGTTCTTTAATCGAATAAATTTTAAAGATCCAAAAGGAAGCTGGGTATGGTGCGCGCCTTTAATCCCAGTACTCGCATACTCTCAGGCAGATCTCTTTGAGTTGGAGGCTAGCCTGATCTGGTCTACAAAGAGTGGTCCAGTCTCGAAAACAAACAAACAAAAACCAAAAAAAAAAAAAAAAAAAAAAAAAAAGGAAGCTTGGAGACACTTTTACTAATGTTTTAGAGGGTGGGCAAGCTGTTAATCTTGGCAGTTGGCCAGAAAAGGTAGGGGGGGGGGACAAAAAAGCCATGACCTTTTAAGTTAGGACTGGAAAAGGCGGGCCAGCAGGTTCAACAATGGAGTTTGGCCAGGGGTTGCAGCGGTAAGGGATGCATATGCCGCCTACCAGGGCAGGAATATGTGTATTCTAAACAGACATTTGTGCTCCCCTCTTAGCCTATTGAAAAAAATGGGCGCCCCCATCGCACCCACACACACATTAGAATTCCCCCCACTCCACCCCAGGGATCTATCTCCTGCTAGGGAGAAGAAATGGCTGAAGCCCCAGGGGTAGCCAGAGAAGACACTTACCTTCTAGGGTGACCTTTCAGAAGGGATTTGGAGCTGAGAGAGGGGTGAATTGAAACCACACTTACCAGTGTTAAGTTAGGCAGAGCGTTTGTTTTGTATTTAACTCTCACCTGTTTGTCAGGAAACTCAACTCCAGGGCAGAATTTGTGGACTCACAGGATCTCTTTGTCCCACTTTCCAGTGTGGCCACATTGAATAAATCCCCTTTTTCTGCTTTTCTTCATTAATTTGGCACCTTTAGTTGCCTTATTGAGGAAGGATGGCCGAAGCTGAGTTGGAACGCAGGCTGGGCCTCGTAATTCTGGTAATAGTAGCTCTAAAGAAAAGTGAGGAAGCCCAGAGTGTCCATAGAAGCCTGTCTGGCATCTTCAACCAAACAGTGTAAAAGAGGAAATTATCCTTTTCTGAATGAGAGCTCAGACCAGCAGGAAGGCCAGGGCCACAGTGCTTTTTGCAGAAGACTGCCAGTGGCTGCGGGTGGGTGAGGTCTCCTGGGAAGAAAAAGTATATCATCTTATTAAAGGACTCATTACTCTTCTCCCACCCCCAGTACATAGTCTGGTCTGCAGTGCTTTCATCCCTGGCTAGACACAGAACTCTCAGACTCTGTTCTTCTGACCAGGAGAAAGTAGTTTTGTCTTAATGCTCCTTAACAAAACTACACCTTTTACCTGGTTATTTAAGTCCCAAGGAGGCACAGGCTTTGTAGGTGTGGAGGAGGTAAGCCGTCCTAGGTTCTAACACGTGACTAGGTTCTAACACGTGACTGAGTGGCCATCTTGCTCTGTTACATTGTCATTCTCTCGCTCAGTCCTAGGCACACAGTGCGGCTGGATAGTTTCTGAATGAAGGAATGAATGGAAAATGAATTCTTGAAGTTTCTCAGACAGTAAAGAAGTCAGAATTGTTGTCTAGGTCTCTTGGCTCTAGCCAGGGCTTTCAAGGACTGGCTCCTTAGATGCTCAAATGTTCCAGCCTTCCAGGTGAGCTCACTGAGGAGAAATCAGAAGACTGCCATGACAGGAGAGACTAAAATTCGCCTCTGACTTATTGGGGACTCATTGCTCTGCCCTTAAGCATTATACTTTAAACTCAGCCTTCAGCCTTTCGGTAACTGGAATTGTGAAACAAGAAACACTATTGACAATAAGATACTCTTCAGATATTTACTGAGTGCCGGTGTACAGCTAGCATAAAAAGAGCCTGGAGGGAGGAAAATGTGAAAATCCAAGTCTTCAAGTAATCCATGACAAGTTGAGGTAAGCACAAGAAAGCAAACTGAAGTGCCAAGTACACAGAAGACAGGTGACGTCGCCAGTGTAATGGATAGTCACAAAGCTCTAAGCTTTGACCTCGAGCATTTCTCTCTCTCCCTAGTTGCGTGAGCATGGTAGACTGTGCAAAACTCCATATTGACTGTGGGGACTGGTATACGTATAGTATTAGGAAGGCCTCCCTGGGGACAAAAGAACTAATGATTCTGTTTTGGAAAAGTATCTGTCTAGAACATTGTTGTGGTGTGCAGAAACATGGCAGATGCTTCAAAGAATAAGAGTCTAGACTAGCGTAGTAGTACACTAGAAAAACAGGAAATATTAGCAATTATCAAACAAATGGTAGCAAGGGAAACATGGTGTGTTCATACACACAGTGGATAAGGGATTCATTGAGGAGCACTTATTGACTCCCAGCTGTGCTGCCAGGTAGAATGGACTCACAAACAGCCTTTCGTGCTTTCCAGGCAGCAAAAAACTTGGCCAGCCAGGCTTGGTGGGCACGCCTTTAATGCCAGCACTCTCGAAGCAGAGGCAGGTGGATTTCCCTGAGCTTGAGGCCAGCCTGATCTACAAAATGAGTCCAGGACAGGCAAGCTATTACACAGAGAAACTCTGTCTCAGAAAACAAACAAACAAACAAACACTAAAAAATCTTAGCCACCAGAGGTATATGTATAAAAAACAATCCTAACACTGTTTTCTTATAATAGCTACATAAGAACCATCAGCTCAGCATTGCTTAACTTCCCCACTAAATTGAGACTTCTAAAACACCCCCAAACATCCATCTATTTCCTCATTTATCCATTATTTCTTTACAAAACAACTGGTTTTTATTATATAACTTCTCTATAAACAGACTATGGAAAGAGATGGTTGACTTCAAACTTCTAAGTCCTGAAACTCACCACAAGCCCACAGTCATGTTACTTCCTTGAAGACAAACATGGATCAATAGAAAAGAATTTATAGTTTTTAAAAAATTCATACATTTTAGGTCAACTGACTTTTGTTATAAACATAATACATGTGTATGTATGTGCCTCATGTGTGTAGGTGCTGGTAAAGGCCAGAAGAGGAGGATCAGATCTCCTGGGCTGGAGTTACAGATGATAGTGACCCGGACCTTGGTACTGGGAGCCAGAGTGGAGTCCTAACCACTTAGCTATCTCTTCAGCCCCTCAACTGACTTTTAGCAGTATGTCAAGGCAATTCAGTAGAGAAAGAACTGGATATCTACATGCTCCCAAGGAAGATAAACATGCAAAAAGATGCTCAGTGTCTCTGGTGTTCAGGAGTGCAAATTGCAGCCTCAGTTAGACTTCCCATCTCATGGCATACACAAAATTAAAATCCCAAAGATAAGAGCTAAGACTACAAAAGCCCTTGGAAGAAATATTTATCATAATTCCTCATGGCTGTGAGTTAAATAAGTTTCCTAGGTATGACATCAAAAGCATTAACTACAAGAGAAAAGTTTAGATATATTGGACCTCATCGAAATTCGAAGCACTGCAATTCAGATGGCACCATAAAGAAAGTGAAAGGACAGCCTAACGAATAGGAGAATGTATTTACTTACAAGCCATCTGTCTGACAAGGGAATTGCACCCAGAATATACTGTATACAGAAGTTATATAAGACAACAGTAAATTATTAAAATCCAGTCATTAGAACCTAATTGCAACATATTTTCCCAAAGAAGATAAACATGCAAAAAGATGCTCAGTGTCTCTGGTGTTCAGGAGTGCAAACTGGAGCCTCAGTAAGACAAACTTCACACCCACCAAGATGGTTACAATAAAACCAAGCTAGACAGCGGTGCGTGCATGTGTGTGTGTGTGTGTGTGTGTGTGTGTGTGTGTGTGTGTGTGTATGTGTGTGTGTGCAGATAGGTCCAGTTCTTAGGAAATAAAAGATCTTGAATCTGAGGCTAATCTGTTGTAGAGAGGAAGATGTAAGGGGGCAGGGGATAGTAAGCACTGGCGGCTGTACGGATGGTTGTTGGGGAAGCATTCAGAAGTACATTGCCTGCCTGTAATATAATAGTGAAGACCTTCAGCTCTAGAATCCAACACAGCACATAAACTTAACAAAATTAGAACTGGGATCTACTAGAATCCATATAATACATTGCTTTTGAGATAAAATTGTGTATATATATTTGGAAAGCAGTTTGACAGTCCTCCAAAAAGGTGACTACTTTAACTCATTTTCAGCTATTATAACAAAATACCTAAGTTTGGGTACTTTGCTTTTGGGTTTTTTTTTTAAAGTAGATTAACTGTGGCATAATGTCCCAGAACATGATCCCTGCATCCACTGGTACAGCCAAGGTCTTCCCAGAGCTGAATGGGAAGCTCACTGGCACGGCCTTCCGTGTTCCTATCCCCAGTGTGTCTGTTTTGGATCCGCATGCTGCCTGGGAAAAGCTACCAAGCACAATGACATCAAGAAGGCAGTGAAGCAGGTATCAGAAGGTGCACTAAAGGGCATCCTGGCCTACACTAAGGACCAGGTTGTCTCCTGTGACTTTAATAGTGACACCCACTCTTCCACCTTTGGTGCTGAAGCTAGCATTGCTCTCAATGACAACTTTGTAAAACATTTCCTGGTATGACGATGAATACGGCTACAACAACAGTGTGGTGGACCTCATGGCCTTCAAGGAGTAAGAAGACCTAGACCACCTACCCCAGCAAAAACATGGGAGGAAGAAAGAGGTCCTCGGATGTCCCTGTCCCAACTCAGCCCCCCAGCACTGAGAGAGGCCCATCTCCCCTCACAATTCCATCCCACACCCCCACAAGGAGAGAAGGGGCTTAGGAACCCCTATTCTCTTGAATACAATCGAAATTTACTACTCAGCCTCCCCAAAAGAGCTTGAGTCACAGTTGTAGAGGTTCAAGGCTAGCATCTGTGCAGCTGTGATGAAGGCTTTTCCTATGACAGATGGCATCACAATGGCAGGTGTGCATACGGGAGAAAGGCATCCCATGGCAACAGAAGAAGCAAGAATAAGGTGGGGGTGGCAGTAATGACTTCTCAGCCAGCCTCACCCCTCCTGATGTCATCACTCTGAAGTCCATTCTCCCAGCACATGAAGCCCAGGGGAATATAACCAAACCACACCTATTACTCAGTTGCTCATATAATCCAGACATTCTGTTCCCTGAGAAATGAAAACATATGTATCCATATTACAACTTGTCTACCCATGTTCACAGTAACATTATTCATAATAACCATAAAATAGAAACAACCGAACTACCCGTCAACCGAAGAGCAGATAAACAGAGCGTGACATATGCACATAATGGGATATGAAGTCAGTCATTATGAGAACAAGGTACTAACACATGTTACATGAACGAGCCTTGAAAACATGCCATGTTCATTACTTTTCTCATTTCTATTCAGGAAGGAAGAGACAGTTATGCCTTTGGATTTGAAAGCAGGCAGTCCAGTCTGCCATGGCAGAGAAGGCAGGGAAATAAGAGGTGGCTGGAAACATTGTATCTGCAAGGCAGAACCAGAAAGGATTAATGTTAGATACTAGACTTGCTCTCTCCATTTTTTTTTCTTTGTTTCATCTGGGACCCCAGCTAATGAGATAGACCCAGCCCCCTGTGCAACTGTAGTGGCTTCTGATTTTATTAGATCACATTTCTATACAGGGTGTCCTTATAGCCACCTCAGTTGTCAAAAGGGAGAAAAGAAGGTTTCTTAGCTTAGTTACATCAAGATGTAACTTGATGGCCATCAAAACGGTAGGGTAGGCCAAGATAGAAAGAATTTATAGAGACAGGAGAAGGGAAAGGAGTCCCCAGCTCCCCTCACCCCACAATCCAGTTGAAGCTTCTATTCAGAAAAGAAGCAAGGGTCCAGACACTAGAAAGTGCTTAAGGCCTTTCCCCATCTTTAGCTGTAACCTGAAGTTTTCCAGAACTCTCATCAGAGAAACCCCATTTACAGGGAAAAGCTGTGTACCAAGCCCCCTGGGCGATCGTAGTGCCTTCTGATTTTATCAGATCATATTTCCATCCAAGGTGTCCCTAGAGCCACCTCGCTTGTCAAAAGAGAGAAGAGAAGGTTTCTTAGCTGCTCTTGGAGATGTAACCTGACGGTCATCACAATGGCAGATTGTATATGGCTAACCAGTAAGACAGTCAGTAGCTCTTACTTCCTGATGCATCTGTCTCTCCTTTGAGACGTCCACACCCACTGTCTCAGGTGTGTCCAACCTGAGCACCTCTCTTTCTCTCAACTACCCCACCACCACCACCCCCCTCCGGTCTAAACAGTTTATTCAGGTCACAGGTCAACCCTGCTTCATAAAATGTCTGATCCTGAAACTCTGGTCTATGTCAAACACATACATCCTGGTTTCCCCTGAGTCACAGTCCCAACAAACCAGGGGGATACTGCTGCAGTGACAATGTCTCTGTAATCTGTGTCTTAGGCCCCTTACCCCTGGCAGTTCTTCCTTCCTCAGGTAAACCTCTCAGGAACCTCCCTCAGAGTCATAACCGGAGCTTGCCTCCCTGTGACTTTGAATGCTTTCAAGCTGGCAGTGAGATTAACCCACATCGTATGAACTCATACAAAATGCTGCCTATTGGACAGTATCACTTACATGAAATCACTTAAAGGAAAATCCATAAATTGGCACCCTAGCCCTGGAAAGAAAGAAAGGAGGGTGGGAGAGAAGGAATGGAAAAAATAGAGAAGGGAGGGAAGGAGGGAGGGAGAGAAGGGAGAGGGAGGGAGGGAAGGCAGTAGGTAAGGAAATAGTGGTGGTCAAGGCCTAGGTAAAACAGTAATGCAGGCTAATTACTAGTGTGTTTCTTTTGGGGGTGATGGAAATGCTTTGATACTACCAGAGGATGGTGCTGACTAACGTACTCTGTCAGGAGTTGAAGAGACGGCTCAGTGGTTAAAAGGACTCGGTGCTCTTACAGAGTACTTGGCTACCCACATGGTGGTGATTCATAGCCATTTTGAACTCCAGTCCCGCGGGATCTAATGCTTTCTTTTGGACTTTATATGCAGGCAAAACACTCATACACATAAACTAAATCTAGAAATAATTTTAAAATGCATTTTAAAAACCATTCAAAATGTATAAATTTTGAAGGAATGGAGTTTATGGTGTGTGAAGCATGTGTTAGGAGCCAGGTATTGTACTGGGTGCTTCAGAAGAGGAGATGAGCTCATGTTGTCTATAAGTAGCTCAGTTCAACTCAGCAACACACAGACATCACTATGTACATTGTAGACAAACTTTTATGAACTTTCCCGGTAGATTCATGGTACTCTGTGTGGTCACTTAAATGCAATGGCTAAAACAATAAAAGCAGCAGGACATAGCAACATATGCCTGCAATTCCAACACTTCAATGACCTATAAATTTGATATGGAGATATTATCTGGAATACGAAGAAATTTCTGCCTCAAGCCCACTACCACCTTCACAAAATAACGCTATAACGGAGTCGAAGCTTTCCAAAACCAAATCATTTATACTCAGGTGGAATGAGTATTTAAGGAACTAAAGTATTGAAATTACATTTTTTTTTTTAGTATTCTTTCAATAACCTATCTCAAAAACTAATTCTGTCATTTTTGAAGGAGAAGAACATTTCACAAAATATATGGAAGTTGTTCACAAAACATCTTCAACTAGATATAGAGTGAGTCAAATGGAAGATGTGATATATCATAAGTCCCAAGGGAAAGCCATGTGGATGTTTTTCTTACCATCATAGAAGTTCACTGATGAAAAAAAATTAAACCTGAAAATATCCATGGCCCAATGTTTCCCTTATAGTCAAGCAGATTCTTTGGGGGAGGCCTGGATTTCTAGTGATGAGCCATTATGCTCATGGCAAGCCTGCCAACGCACTGTACCAACTCCTGGCATCACCACCAGTCCAGTGTTTTACCGTTTGCCATTGCCACACATTCATCTATGACATGATCGTCAAAGGACTCAATTCTGTCACTATTCCTTGGATATGATGGCTGGCGTGCAATATTAATGATGACGCCTGACCAAAACTTTTCTTCAACTCGACAGAATGAGCTTCTCTTCAGTGGCTCAGAACTGCCTTGAACAGAATTTATGGTCTCCTTCAGTGTCTGTGAAAGACGCAGCTGAAAACAAAAAGTGCAAAGCAGTCAGGACATAGCAAGCACTCAATAAGTATTTCCTGAATGCTGCCAAATCAAAACAGATCTCAAGCAATGGAAGGCAAGCCTCAGAGCTGGACATGGTGGTGCATGCCTTTAATCCCAGCACTCAGGAGGCAGAGGCAGAGTCTGTAAGTTTGAGTCTAGTCTGGTCTACAAAGAGAGTTCCAGGACAGCCAAGGCTACACAGAGAGCCCTGTCTCGAAAAACAAAAATCAAAAAATAGAAAAGGGGGGCGGGAGACTATCAACAGAGGCAAGTGTCCCAGTAAACAATATGTGGTAAATATACACTCATCCTTAGAATACATTCTGTTGAACTGACAATCTTAATAAGAGACCTCAGATTATGCAGATATTTTAATAGATTTTCTCTGGCTCATCTACCGTGGTTGACAGGTCATTGGCAAGAAGTGACATTTCCAGAAGAAGTGAAAAATACTCAACTATTTTAACTTTTCAGGTTCTTCTGAAACTGAATTTTTTTTTCAATTACTCAAGGAACTTTAATCCTGTGCTACAGACAAATTTCTATTATGTAAAGATCTCACGACTCTAGGAAATGTAAACCAACTGAAGCTAACAAGCCGAATAATCGACAAGTTTCTGTTTCCTCCTGAATTTCCTCTTTTCCCTCAAGAAAGGCCATATAGTCCATGCTTGCCTTGATCCTGCAGCTGTAGTGAGTGACAGAATTGCAACATAAAATGTAGTGTTTGTAGCAGGGCAAACTGTATACACTACATCAAGCACATATCATTATTTCCCAGCATTGGGAATATTCAAAATTCTTTACTACTGAAATACAGAATTTTGAAATGTAGTTTTGAAAATATACAAATGAACCGCAGACAGCCATAGCGTGTTAATGACTTTTTCAGTACTGTGACCAAATGTGATGAAACAACGTAAAGGAGGAAAATTTGGTTTATCAATTTCAGAGGGCTAGGTCTACCCTGGCAGAGAGGCTATGGTGCATAAGAGTAGCTGGCATCATAGCATCCAGGAAGCCCGAGAGGATGCTATATTAAGTGACCTTAAAAACTTCTATCAGAGGTCTCCCAGCCAGTGGGATGGTACCTCACACACACAGAGCAGCGTTTCCCCTACTTAGTCCTCTTGAGAAACAATGCACTTAGACACACCCAGAGGTGCATTTTACTAATCTGCCAGCAGATGCTCAGTCCAATCAAGCTGCCAATCAATATTAGCATCGCACATTGTTACCCTTGTGCTAAGATTTACTCCTAATCTATCAGTAATTAGACTGAGGT